>NC_134646.1:67671466-67974496 GCF_030463565.1 Pelecanus crispus | reverse complement strand
TTACAGCCTCGCAACTCCTCGCCTCCTCACAGCCAAGCAAACTCCCTCCGATTTACTGGTGTCTGCTAAAGGAAGCCCGGAGGCGGCGCGGGCGCAGCCGCTGCGCGGCGCAGCCACCGGCGCAGCCACCGGCGCAGCCTCCGGCTGCGCCGGTGGCTGTGCCGGTGACCGCGCCGGAGGATGCTCGGCGCAAGCACGCAGCCACCTGCAGCCAAGCACACGCACGGGGGCTCCGGCTCTGTCCTCCTCCTCTGTGAATCAGCGCCGCTGCACAACCGTACAGAAGGAATAAAGCAACGGGACCCCAGGCGCTACCTCTGCGCAGGGAGCTCCCCCTGCTCTCCAGCTCGCTGACCTGGGACAGATGGGAAGCTGGCTCGGGCACAGCGCACGCTTTGTCGTTAGGATCTCTCCGAGAATGTCTCTTTAGGAAGCTACATGCATTCCTTTACTACACCCTTATAAATTCATTATTTCCCATCTTGCGTGACAAGTGTTTCCTTCACTACTCCCTTATAAATTCATTATTTCCCATCTTGCGCGAGAAGTGTTTCCTTCACTACTCCCTTATAAATTCATTATTTCCCATCTTGCGTGACAAGTGTTTCCTATTAATAAAAATGATCTGCTGAAGTCTTTGTCCATGGCCAAAGGACCCAAAGAGTATGTTTTCATTTCCCATGGAGTGCTTCCCTGTACTACGTAAACACGGAGAACAACTCTATTGCATTAGATGCTGATGCAATAGGTAATGCCTAATACAGTTAAAAGAAGACAAAGAACCCATTAAGGAAAAGCTTAACAGAAGAAAATCACTGTCTGATCTAATTTCAATGACAGCATCGACCATAAAACATTTTGGCGAATGCCTTTAAAAAACTATAACACACACAAATGCACATCTTGAAGCTATTCTTTATATTACGCACTGAGCGGAGATAAATGCATTATAGACACAATACATCAAAGCACTACCAAAGTTGCAGTTAGAAGACATAGTTTCTGTGTCTGCTATCTAAAAACACAAGCATGCCGTCTTATGCTTCCAGTGAGGCTACACAGTTAATGGAAAGAACCAAAATGAAGTTGCTCCCAGAAGCCCCTGGTTTAGCAAGCAGAGGGTTTAGCCTGCGAAGGAACTGGGCAAATTTCAATATTTCAGGTTTACACCATTTCCTACAGCCGCTCATCTTAAGCGGTAACTATTTTCTGTGTCTTTTCAGAAAAAAATTTGCCAAGAAGAGTTTGACAAAAACAACAACAATAAAATCATCAAATTCTGAGGCATTAGAGATTGCAGCGTGCCTTACAAGTTTCTAAATTCCTCTTGTCTCTGAAAAGGAAGTTCCTTAAACAGCTGGTAGACATAAAGAGATACTGAAGACAGAAGCATGTATCTCTTCTTTAGAAGAGGACAGAAGAGGCCAACACAAATGGTTCTCGCCTAGAGTCCTTGACCTTCTTAATCCTTTGACATTTTTAATTGCTTTATACAAATTTCACTAGCAGTCTTGCTTCAAAATGAAGAACTTAAATATTGGTTTTCTAAAGCCTTACATAAACATAGTGTTGGTGATGCATGCTTTGTTGTTGGTTCTTTTCTCCCCTAAAACAAAGCTGCATCAATTCTGACACTTTTTCCTCAACCTTTTACATTTCAACACAGCAATAACAGTAATTGCTACCTAAGAAAGAGTTCATGAAAGGTTTCTGACCAGTTTCACTAAGAGGCTTTTAACAAACAATGCATTATTTGGAGAGAAATGGATCCAAATCTAACTCCCAGTATTTCTTTGCTCAGCAGACTAATCTTTGGACTAAAGTTGCTTACCCCAAATGAAAAGAGCAGATCAGAGAAAAGTGGAGAGGAAAATTAGAATGAAAAACTGTAATAAAACCACTGTGGTTTTGTTGACAAATATATTATAGTGAAACAATATGAAGGACAGTTGAAGAATATCAACTTCTATATCTCAGTGATACACTTTTAATTGATGGGACACACGAAGTCCTCAGTCAGAAACAGTCTCTTTGCACTGAAGTATATAAATATTTTTTAATATCTATAAGCTATGTCCACCCCTAATAATTCATAATCTACAGACCTGAACTAAAAACTATTTAAAAAAAACCACCACAAAATTCCTATCAACATTAGAGGGATATAGATCAATTCCTGTAAGTTCTGACTTTGGAATTGGGTACTTAGAAATCAGGGTTTAAAAGCCACTATTTAAGTACAATGGAGAAGGAATAAAACACACACACACACAAAGCAAAAGGATTTTTCAGACATTAGGAAAAGTAAATGGAAGGAAAAAGTAAACATTGTTTGTAAACTCCTGTATTTTCAAATTGGTTTACCCAGTCCAGCTGACAGGCTCCCAGAACAATATAAAACACAAATTATTTTGTTTTGTAGTACTTGGAATGCATGAAATGACTGGAGAGAAAACATAAGGCTTTTTTTAAAAAAAAAAAAGTCTGTCCACAACAACAGTCCAGTTTAAATGCAAAATGGAAAAGTTTCCCTGAATGTACAAAGCCTACTGTAGAGCTGTAAAGGCAAATTAATTGATAATAATACAATATTTTCTGTCTTTGAGACTTCTAAACAAAGCTACAAGAAAAAAATCTTAAGAACTCTTTGTCACCACAGCAAGAAAAAAATGCACAAAAACATCAGTTTATGTAATTCAATTCTATTCAACCCATAGATGCAATTCCACATGCATATTTAGAACTTCAGTTAGGCTCTCAGCATCACTGGTCTATGCCCCAGGCACACGTGTTGGCAACTGAAGTGCGCCCTAACCATAATCAAAGGGGGGGTATTCAGTGATGCAGCTTTAGTCCCATGCTACAAAAGACAAAACTACACAAGTCTTGTAGTTCAGAGATGGTCACTATTAGCAGATACATAATCAGTATTTCTTTTCCTGTTCCTGTGTAGGAATAATAATTCACTATAAAACAAAACAATCAAAACCAAAGCAGAAATAAATTAACAGCAATATGAAAACACATTTTAAAACAAGTAAGGGAAAAAACTGATTTTTAGACTACATAGGTTGCTGGGACAATCTAGTCTAATATTAATTAAAAAAAATCATAACCCCAAATGCACAGCATGTCTCAGAACTGAACATCGTGATGGCCTTGCATAAAATAAATAATGCTGAATTAGCACGCACTATAGTTTCTTTTTGAGAGAGTTACTAAATACAATAATATTTAATAACAAAATAAAGCAAAACCATTTCTTAAAGTACTCAAAGAGAAACTAAACTTAGCTATCATGATAGTAAGTAACAATGTCAAAGACTCAACTTGCAAAAAGCACGGTATAATAGTTAAATGAGAAAAAAACCTATCACAGATATCTGATGCGAAGAAGAAACCCCTGCAATAAGGATTACAGTGCATGCCAGATATAAATTTGCCAGTCTGGTAACAAACAAGCAACAGTGCAAGCTGAAGTGACATATACAGGGCACACGTTCATTGGCTTCTTAGAGATGATTTGCCTTGTATACTTCTTTCATTTGCACATGTTATTTAAACATTCTTCCAACTTCAAAGAGCAAAATCTCCTCCTGAACTAGCCTGTGCTATTGACTAGGAGCAAAATTGAAATCTTATAACAATAAGAAAATCAACTCAATTAGATGCTTCAACCTCATCAGAAAGGGTGACTGCAGGAAGTTAACCAGGAGCACTGAAAACCTGTGTACAGTTTCCTTGCTGTTGACTCCAGAGGCTTGTGAGGGCTTTTGTTCTTAATGCAAATGCCAAATTCCACAACGGAACATTTTTATCAGAGCATTTCTAACCTCCTTATTTCAAAAGGACAGAGATAATATTTACAACCTAAGCACATGGCAAGAAATAACAGATGGGTGGAAACAAACAGATGGGTGAACACAAGGTAACAGCGAGATGTTTATGATCAGCATAATAAACAGCTGCTACAAGTAGATGACCATCATCAGATCTCCTTTTAGTTGCTCCTTGTCTGTCATAAAAGTAAGAGTCCTCCTAAATCACAATCCCAAATGTATTTATGTTAATAGCTCTTCTCTGGACTTTTACTTCTTGACTCTACGGTATTGGGTATCAAGGTGTCCAAAGATGGCCACCATTATTCTGAAGTGATGCAGCAGGATTAGAGTCCTTCATCATAGAATTCACTGGAAACTGCAGAACTAATTCCAAATTATTCACCATGTCTATGAAAATATCAGCCACCACTTTTAACCACAGCCAGTGAATAGCAACAAAAATTCTCATACACCTCATTTGCCCAAATTTAGTCTTGGCTATTAACAACAAACCAGAGATGGTTATATGCTAGAATGTGAGCTGGGGAAGCAGCGATGCAGATATATGTTCCCTTCCTAACTGATTAGTAGTAGCATGCTAGCTAAATTTACTTAGTTTAAAATGGTTATTGCTCACTGCTGTCTCTCCTGAATATTATAGCAACAACAAGGAACACAAAACTATTTCTGCTTCATCCACTCCACATTAAAATGGATGTCCACGTGGGATGCAGACATAATCTTATTCCATCTTGTGTGGGAATAGTAACTTCCACAGAGCCCAGGACTACAAGGGTCCCTGGTTATGAAGACAGACCTTTTTTTTTTTTAATTTTTTTTAAACCCTTCATAGAACAATTAAAAAGTTTCTAGCAGCCCAATCATTACTTATCCAAACTGCATGCAATGTTTCTTAGTGTGGAACACAAAGTAATCTTTATCCTGGCCTACACCACTGAAAATTAATACAGTCTTCCTGCTTTTGTCTATAGTTTTTAACTTCTCCTGAAAGCTTGCTAAGAATAATATCCTCAAAATCAAACAGCTCTATTGCTGTGCTTAAAATAGGACTACAGAAAAATGACTGCTGCCTCATGCTGTTTGCATAAGATCAACAAATTATACATGTGCTCCATTCTAATAGCCAATACTTGCATAAAATAAATTACTTTCATCACTGTTATAGTTCCAGACTCTACAGGTTCAAACTTAATTTTCTATTACATTTATGGAGCTCAGTAAAACATGGTGGCTTAGCCCACCAGAAGGTAAAACCTTTGACCAGTGTAACAAAAAGAGTTAAACATTTGTCTCTCATTTCTAACTTCCCTGTAACTAGCTGCTCTGTCAGAATGCCTTTTTTTACCTACTCAGTGTCCTTGAAGCTTACCCCAAGGATTCCTTTTCACACAACACTCTAAGATGATACTGCAGACAGTCAACTAGGAGCTACAGCTGCCTCAACCTCCCACACGGTCCTCACTTGCCTAATTAAATATTCATCACTCCAGAATGTTGCAGTGTCAAACACGAGCAACTTCCCAGCCTGACCTTCCACAGCCAGCCTGCGGTTTGTGCTGGAGAATAAACAAGACTGGGACCTACCTGCTGAAACATAAAATGACATAATGCAGTTTTCATGTTGCACATTAAGTACTGTGCATGCACTGTAAAATTCTCACTGCAGAAGCTAGAGTACTATCTTTTAACATTCAATATAAATTGAATATCTGTATGCAACACTAACTATAAAACCTGTATGGGCAGTGTTATCAATAATCTTTCTGCAGAACACTAAAATCTTTTGTTCCTTATTATACAAATCCTGTTTTATATGTATGTTCATCTCTTCTGACTTAAAAAACCAAACCAACACTGAGTATTGTCAAATAAATCAAAAAACGATTGAGGCATAATACTATCTACAAGTATGTGAGATAATTTTTTTTTTTTTGTGGCTTTGGACTCCTATCTGAGTTTCACATACCCCATTTATAAGAAATTTGCATTTTGCCTCCGAGACAAAAGAATTTATTAATTCCAAATCTCTCTCCTCTGCCAAAAGAATATCTGGACTTCTTATAATTCATTTTAGTTGTACTAGATTCTGTACATATTTACATTTGTATTTAATGGAAGAGGAAGCTGAACTGAAAAAATCAGAAGGACTCAACTTCCCTGCGATAGAAACCATAGCCTCAATAGCATACAGGTTCCATAGATCTTTCAAGATCTGATGTAACTAAAGCATATCCATGTCATGTCCATACACATTAAGAATACTGAAAGGCTTGCATTTTGACCCCAACAGCTACATTAACCTGTTAAAGAAGAAAAATATATCAGAAATTGGGTGCAAACATATTTATTTATGTATACCAGGTATGCAGCATTCTTAAGACAGTGGAATAGTCACTGCACCAAGTCAGCTATAAGAATTCTGTAAGCATAATAAATGCATATGTAGAACTTGGGCCAGTCAGTAAAAAAAATTCATGAGAAATATGCTTTCACTACATATATATGTAGTGACACATCTGTATGTATATATATTTATATAAAATATGCATATAGTTTTTAAAAAAGTTTGATTTCATAGCTTCCATAATTTATTCACTCATCTGTGAGAACCTTTTTGCCCCTAGGATTTCCCATAAATGGTCCAAACTTACATTTCTTCTTCTCAGTCAAGGGCTTCCCTACAGTTTTCAGGAACTTTCTTTCCCCTGGCATGTTTTGCTAGTCCAAAATAATTGTGGATGCTGCAGAGGTTGCAGATGTGGCTTGATGTCCTGACTGAACTGAAAATTAAGATTTAAAAGGTCAAATCCTTAAGTCTTCACACCCTTAATATGGCATGAATTGCAATGCATTTGGGTGAATAGGCTGCAGCTACTACATCAGGGAGAAGAAAGATAGAAGCCAGATGCTACAGCCCAAAGAGTTCTTCAAAGCCTACATCTTGGTTGAAGTAATTTTGAAACAGCTGTCCTTCATCCAAAATTTGATTGTGCTAATTATTTCATATGAAGTACCAGTGTTGAGAGCAAGTTAAATTACCACACTGCTGGACCTGTGGTATCTGTCTTTTCCCTCCTAGCAGGGTCCTGCAGATATCGAGAAGAAAAACAGTCTGCCAGTATTCCTGTGGGATCCTTCAGTAAAGCCCTTTGGGGAACACGAGCAGTTACTTGTCTACCCCAGATTACAATTGCAACAGTTCTTGAAAATACTGGCCCATACATCTTCCTCCCACATAATACAGGTGATTTTCTGTCCCAAAGCATGCAAATTTTAACTCTGACAAGTGGCAAAATCATTTTAAATAGACTTCGAATTGATCTGATCATATCTACGGTCTGATAAACCTGAGCTGAACCTTGCTCATGGGTAATAAGAAAGGTTTATATATGGTCAAAACTCTACCACTCTAAATAATAATTTTTCTACTCGGCACACTTATTTTCATTACAGGTAAATTAAAAACACATTCCAAAAATTATTTTTTTATCATCTCCAGCCAATTGGAAATTCATCTAGGTTTCATGCTACAGATAAAGCCTGAAGAAGCTATCCACTGTGCACTTCATATAGGAAACGGTGGTCAAGGACATAAATCAGAGAGCAGCATATCCATTTAGCATTGCTGGCCCTGTAAAGGAAACATCTGAGCCTCCATTACCGTCTTGAAGTCGCATACTACATACAGCTGGTAGATTTTGATGGCCTTATACAGTATCATCATTTGTCTTCCTACCTCCTACCACACATTCTTTTGCAACTGTTTATACCACCACTTCTCCAAGAAGTATGGTGTGCTGGCTTTGGCTGGGGTGGAGTTCATTTTCTTCACAGCAGCTAATATAGGGCTCCATTTTGGATTTGTGCTGGAAACAGCATTCATAATACAGGGATGTTTTCGTTATTGCTGAGCAGTGCTTACAGAGAGTCAAGGCCTTTTCTACTTCGCACAAACCCTGCCAGCGAGTAGGCTGGGGGTGCACAAGAAGTTGGGAGGGAATACAGCTGGGACAGCTGTCCCCAGCTCACCAAAGGGGTATTCCACACCACATGATGTCACACTTCGCAATAAAATTAGGGGGAAGCTTGGCAGGGGGGCCTCTGCTCGGGGACTGGCTGGGCATTGGCAGGTTGGTGGTGAACAATTGTTTTCATTTGCATCACTTTTTTGGGTTTTATTTCTCTCTATTATTTTCCTTTTCATTACAATTTATTATTATTTTATTTCAATTATTAAACTGTCCTTATCTCTATCCACAAGTTTTTTCACTTTTACCCTTCCAATTCTCTTCCCCCCATCCTGCTGGGGCGGGGGAGTGAGCGAGCAACTATGTGGTGCTTAGCTGCTGGCTGGGGTTAAACCACGACATATAGCCACAACTACTTGTGCCTTCAGGCAAGCCTCCCTCATCTGTCCCTCTAATACTACTTGAAATCAGTCCCCAAGGACCAGAGACAGAAGGAGGAAGAATCAAAGTAAATCCTGGAGATTAAAAGCAGGGGAATGGAGCAGCCAGGGAATTCAATCTCTCATGTGACCCATGGGGCATTAGTGAAAGACAGAATTTCTGGTTCCCAGCTGGGAACACTCAATGGCAGGGCAAATACTTGGGACCATGTGCTTAAGACCTCAGGAAACTGTAGAAGTTAAGTATGAAATCACTGCAGCCTCTTAGTGACAACAGAGTCTAAAAGATCTGATCAAATAAAGGCCTTAAGCATAAATCCAAAACATTTTCCAACTCTATAGCCTGAGGAAGTAAAGCAGTTGTTATTATGAACTCAGCTCTTATAAAGGTACAAGTCAGTGATAATAATAACCTGTACATGGTCTAGGCAAGCAAAAGAAAATTTCATTAGTTGGCTGTAAATAAATTTCCAACCCTGAAGCCTAGAACAGAAAGTTAACTGCAAGGCTGGTAATGAGCATTTCTCCCATCTCTATAGATCAGTACAAAGAACAATAATTTTTATGTAATACACACATACATATTTAGTAATCAGCACTGATGCTCAGGAACATAAATATACAGGGGAATACCACTACTTGTTTCTCTCATTGTGAGGAGAGGAAATACTGCTAGAAGAAAACAACTCCTAAACACTAGAAGAATGTTGGTAAACTTTTAAGGCCTTATATAGTATGGGGTGAATATGGGGTGAATATTAATATTACTTCTATTTAAGCCCTGCAGAAATTTCTTAGTTCATACCAGCATCTCTGTGTGCCTGGATATAGAACTTCAGCCACCAAGTAGAAATCATGTTTTATATTACATAAATTATGACTTCAAACTTTTCCCCATCAGAATAGGGCAGCTACCTCTACTGTAGAAACTGTATTAAAAATGGAAGAGATAAGCTCTTCAGTAAAAAAAAAAAAAAAAAATTCTATTAGAGTTATCTTACATCCAAGGAACTAGATGGGGGGGGTGGGGGGCAGGAAACCTCTACAATTTCCAATACACAGGTAACTTGTCAGGTATAAGCATCTTAATTGCAAAGATGCCCTACCAGTTTTGGTCAATAAAGAATTTATGGCATGTCATACAGTTTTCATTCTTGTCTCTTGATTAAACTAGGTAATTCCACTCTCTTCAACTTCAAGTTGCTTTTGATTCAGTAATAACATTTTATCCTACACTATTTTATATTATCATTAGCCAGACTCCCTCATATGATGTCTTCAGAGATAATTCAGATTGGTCACATTTTAATAGGTTACCTCTTATTTTCCACTCAATGAAAGAGGGAAAGATAGAAGATGGATATAAATGGGTAATAGATGTTTTAACAAGTTGATTTTCTCTGAAGGTAAAACATTTATCTGAAAACACCCATAGGCTTTCCTCACCTTTTTAATATTAATTTTTCTAATAATATATTGCTTTGGCTTCCCCAGGAACATTCCATCTTTTGAGACACAAACCAAGGGGAGGGGAAAAAAAAAACCCACACCAAAACCCACAAGAGTGGTTTATGTGTCACTCTGCCTTGAAAAGGATTTATAAATCAGAATAGTACCAATAGGAGAAGACCTTATTTCAGAACATCTTACAGTCTCAGGGAAGATTACAGTACTCTCTAGGGAAGGATGATACCCAAATGAAATTAATCCCGACAGTCTCTAATCAGGAATCTGTTGCACTATGAGATCTCATATTAACAGTTCATGTTGATATTACTGCAATTGGAATAACAACTTTTTGGTACTCTGTTTATACTATTAATATTTTAAATAAGCTAAAAATAAACTCTTGGCTCTGTAAACATATGAATCGGGTATAGATATATGGCATGTTCCCTCTTCTGTCCATAGCAAGATTTCATGCATAACACCTTCTCTTACCATGAGAGTCTGTTTGCAGTTTGCTTTCCTTCCAGTGGCTTTTTACAGAAGGGTGTCCTCATGGTCTAACCACTTTCACTGTTTAGGGGCAGTGCCAATTTCTGAACTTGCTCAGAAGCATAAAAACAATTTCCCAGAACTGCACCCACTCTGAACTTGCCGTTCACGCCGGTCACCATAGCACACGTACAGACAACAAAGACTGCAGGAATTAAACCGATTTTTACTTTAAATCATACAAGACATTCCTACATCTTAAGCAGTTAAGGTATCTGAATGGGGGAAAACACACAGTTTCTACATCACTCCTTAGTTCTTTAAGGTAAATTGTTGGGCTAGGCCCTTCCTCTGCCTCATCGTGAACGTCCTGTCCTGGTTTCTCTTCCAGAACACAGACTTTCAGAACCATTCCCGCTCCTCGCAACACAGAGCTAGTTTACTTCTGTGGACAAGTCCAGGCTTCATTTACTTCTCCAAAACGGAGTTAAAGAAAGCATCTTTATCTGGTCCTTTACTAGATAATCTATTGTATAGTTATTACCATCTGATATTTAAACTAAAAAAAAAAAATCTGGTTTGCCAAGAGCAATTGCTTTTCCTTTTCCAGCAGTGCTTTATTTAAAAATAAGGTGATCAAATTTTAATGATCCTCTTTTGTTAGCTTAAACGAAGTGCAAAAATTCCTCCTGTCACTTCCCTTGGGTTTGAAGGGTATCAGCAATTTTAAATGGCACAAAGATTTGGTGGTGGAAATTTACATATTTTACATTTAAAAGAGATAACAGAAGTTGTAACAAAAATGGTAAGGAAATAGAAGTATAAGTAATCAAATAATTAAGGCCAAGACATTTTTCCAACAAAATAGTTAAGGGCCCTTTGGAAAGCAACACTGAAGCCTCAGTGTTTTCCTAGAGGTTTTATTTTGTTCTGTATGTGAAAAACTTGCTCTAATCTGCATTTAAGGCTGGGAAGGAAGGTCAAAGCCTGGCCATGATTATTAGTTCCTGTAACCGTGCAGAATCTGGGAAGTCTAACAATAAACACCTCTGAACCCCACAACTGCATGAATAATCCACATTTATATGATATGATATGATTTTTAAAATGGCTGGGACTATGTCTGAGGCTGGTCAAAAAACACACCTTGAAATAATTTGCCCAGAAATATATGTACACTGTCTTGGCTATCAGAAAGCACACATCAGGATGATGCTTTAAAAATTCAGTAAAGCTACAGCTGATGTCCTTTGCATAAAAAAACCCACAACTTTTGCTGAATCTCAGAGACAAAACAAAAGTTGCCAAAGTTGTCTATAAAGTTTTTGCTTTCCAAAAATTCCTCGGTTTAGCCCCAACCAGCAACTCAGCACCACGCAGCCGCTTGCTCACTCCCCCTGCCCCAGTGGGATGGGGGAGAGAATCAGAGGAGTAAGAGTGAGAAACACTCCTGGGTTGAGATAACAACAGTTTAATAATTGAAATAAAGTAAAATAGTAGTAGCAATAATAACAATATAATAATAATAAACAAAGCAAGTGATGCACAATGCAATTGCTCACCACCCACTGACCGATACCCAGACCAACCCCCCCCAGTTTCTATACTGAGCATGACATCATATGGTATGGAATAGCCCTTTGGGCAGTTTGGATCAACTATTCTGGCTGTGCCCCCTCCCAGTTTCTTGTGCACCTGGCAGAGCATGGGAAGCTGAAAAGTCCTTGACTAGCATAAGCAGTACCCAGCAACAACTAAAACATCAGTGTGTTATCAGCATTATTCTCATACTAAATCCAAAACACAGCACTGTGCCAGCTACTAGGAAGAAAATTAACTCTGTCCCAGCCGTAACCAGGACACTTGACAAGGCAAATTTTTATGGTCACTCTTGCAATTTGAAAGGCCTATCAAGTCTGTAAAACTAAAATGCGTATTTTTTTCTTTAACATATGTAATAGCTGGATTTTCCTTCCATTCTGGGGTTTAAATAGCTTCCCATGTTTTAAAATTATAACAACATTAAAAAGATGCAATATGAGTACTGCTGAAGTGAGATGACTAAAAACCTGTGGCCAGAACTGAAAGCACTGAGATCTGCAGCAAACAAGGAGTACTTTATCCATGATACGAACCTGTATTTTGCTATACGAGACAATCGCATCAGCTTCTCTCCCTCCTCCCACCCTTTTCTTTTTAAGAGGGTTTCTATGAAGAAAAATTGCACATTAAGGGCATGGAGGGCTCTGTAAGAGAGAAGGTAGTGTTTCCCACTACATGACAGTATGGTCACAAGCTACCAGAGCAGAGTATTTTAATTGACGAAGTCTCATGAGTGACCCCAGAATTACTTCCTAAGTGTGTTATGCAAGAGATTATGCCATTTTCAGAAGAACAGAACTGAAGTTCAGGGCAAACTTCACTTACTGAAATTGCATAAAAAAAAGATACATAAAAATTACTGCAAATTTTTAATTTTACCTTTCTGGATGCCAAAGCAGGGGGAGAGGGAAGACACACACAACAACCAACAGAAAACTCAGCGATGATTACAAGACTGTGACCAACAGAGAAATGAAATGGCAAGTCTTGGGAAACAGCCATGGAGATGCAGAAGTGCTCACTTCATCTATACTAGTTTTAGCATTTAAAATTGGGTATAGAGGAGAGTAAGAAGTCCATAAAACAAGGCAAGACAGAGAGGATTGCTTTGAAAGGAATGGCTTCATCTTGTATCTTATTGTGCTTTATGTTATTCAGTCTAGCCTGCTGAGAAGGAAAGACACGCTGTTCAAAGCATTTCTACTTTAGTTTCATTTTTCTAAAAGGAAATAAGTACAATTTTATTGAAGCATATGGTAGCCTAGCAAATCTTATACATTATTTCGAAAATTGAGGAGAACCTGAAAACTAAGCAAGAATGCTGATGTGTAAGCTTTGGGAAATTACATTTCAGCCTGTGACAAACACAAGGGAGGAAACCAAGGAGTACGCATAAGATGACAAGTGAAGACATATTGGACACAGACTCCTAAGCCAAGTCTCTGAACACAATGTTACAAGAAACAGCTCATGTAGAGAGAAGAAAAGAGAGAAATATTCATGCAACAATCAGTTTAACATTGCAGGTCCAAGAATTTGTTTCCTGAGCATTTTAAATTAGAATCCCATTTCAGATTTCTTTTACGTGAATCTGTCATAGTTCACAATTTATATTAGCTCAAGCAGATCATCCTATTCCTACTGAGAACAACAGATACCTTCAGTATTCAGCCTTATTCTTTTATGTTTGTGTGTCTCAGTGCAAATATTCCCATATTTTAGGGGAAGTATATAAAGCCACGAAATTATGCCTCAAGAGTCATTCTAAGTATTAAACTATGCAGCTAATTCCAAATTAAAGTGAAACATTTAACAACTGAAGGGAAAATTCCCATTTGGTAAAGCCTCAGGGACTTGCTACCTGTCCTTGATTTTACTGTTCCCCAGAGCTGCCATGGGATGTGAAACACTTTTATAATGATAATCTATCAAAGTATTCTTTTTTTGGTCACAACATGTAAAAAACAGTATCAACAGGTTCTTGAGAAACATTTCACAAAGTACCATATTCTGATATAAAAATCCCCTCTACAATTTCTGTATGTTTTTAGCTACACGTTGAATTGTTACTCATCATTCCACCTAAGTTTGATACTCCTGTCTACCTCTGTAATACAACACAAAAGAAACTTACAGTAAGAGACATCTGGCAATCTGATTCATCCTGTCTACTCACCCAGATTTCTATTTATCACCAATTTAATCCAGTACTCTAGCCTTTCTTCAGCATTGCACAGCCTTTCCTCAGCTTCTTTGCCCTCTCTCCAGCATATTGAGCCTCACTAGTTTTCAGTTCTCACCATCTAACCTTTCACTGCCTCTCCCCAAGCAATATTCAAAGCCTTTCCAGAACATTTTCTCTGCAAATAAGAAGTATCAAGATGCAGTCTATTACTCTTTGATACCTGCAAAGGTTTGTTTTGGGGTTTTTTGATAGTGACCAAAAATACATTGGTAATTTGATAATCTGCTTTGATCAATTTGTATAAAACACTAAAGAACACACACAATTTGTCAGGTAGCTAGAGCAACGTCCTATACTTAAGAACATGGGCACAATTAACAGATTACTCTCCTTATATATTCCTGTATCTATCTACAACATCTGTGTAGATCCCTTAAGCATATGGATGGAGGAAGCAGAAGGGTATGTCTGCCTACAGGCTTCACTGAAACAGAGAATGATCAAAAAACCACACTCATGCAAAACTGAGTTTGGGATTAGAGACTCAAGCCAAGGCTGGAAAAGGAAGCTTACAGGGAAATGGAGTTTCAGTTCCTTCACAGCCATACAGAAATTCATTAGTACAAGGAGAAACTAAGTAACTCAAATCAGATATAACCTTCCACAAACATCAACATGCATCGGATCTTAAAGATCAGTTCTTGAATCAGCATGGGCATCTATGCATTATCAGTGCCCTTTGCAAGCTTCTTTCCCTCTGGGGAATTTTCTGGTAGAAATATGAAATTCAAATATAATTTTTACCTCCATCCTTCCTTTGACATTTACAACACTTTAGGAATTCATTTGCTCTTCAAGGATATTTTCATCTATTAAAGAATATTTATGAGAGCTGCTTCAAAGAAAACCACTGGAATGAGAAGTCAAGCAAAAACAGAGAGTGAACATTTGCATTTGCAACTATTTATAGGTTAACTCCTAACAAGACAAAAAGCAACGCCTAAAATGTATTAAAAACTTGGGTTAAAAAAAAAAAGATATCAGTGCACAAATTATATTCTCTTACCTGTTTAGTGTTTCAAAGTTTGATAGCAAAGTACACCTAGAGAACACATAAAAAGCTTAGGATATTACTGCAATTTAAGTGGGAGGAAATTAATTCACAAATCAATTAAATTGAAGGCAACTAAAAATTAAAAAAAAAAAAAGAGTTAAAAGTTAAAGAGCTTGGTTTTGTTCTGCTGAAATCCAGTGCTGTCCTATGTAAACCCGTGACTAACAATTTTGCGAAGCAAAGATATTAAGTAATGTCACAAAAGCCTCAGAACCGATTGAGAGGGTTTATAAGTGGTGTCATTCATGGTTTCACTAGCATATACCTCCAGAGTAAAACTGCCCTCTAAGATGCTAAATTCAATCAAGGGTTCATACCCTGGAAGTCAGGGCAGCATCTAAAGTTTTTATTTAGAGGGGATTGCACAGTTGCATGCAAACTCCCAAGCCTCAGAAACCAGATGGATTATCTGATGATAGCGTCAAAAACTTCTACTTCATTCACTCCGATTCCTGTTACAAAAGTTTATTGAAATCCCCATACCACTGATAGACTGGCATTGGAGCTCCGAGGTGTTTGCAACACCTGTTGGTGCCAGGCAAGTGAACATTAAGTACTAAAGGGACAGGTTATGTTTTCAAGAAAGAACAGGGAAATTACCCTTATTTAAAAAACAGAGCCCAATCTTCCCATTGTTAGCAATACCATACTTCACTTTTTTTCCCAAAAAAATAATTGCAGAAAAAACTAGAAGTACTTTCTGTGCAAGAATGCACTCGTTAGAAGTTTGGGCAGAAAAATCAGGCTCCTAAAAACACCATCTGTGCGTATATGCACATACCTCCTCATTTGAAAACAATAGGAAATTTCAAATGTTCAGCTTTTTTTGGAGATGGAGGGGAAGTCAAGCAAATGTTTCTGTGCACTTGTAGTTATATATATAAAATAGTTTAAGAGTTGAATACAAAGCACTCATTTTGAAAGCTTTGATGGAGTGTATCCTAGAGAGTAACAAGATAAATACATGAATTACTAAAATGGGAGTCACATTTATCTAACTATTCCTGGTGAAGCTTAGAAGCCAATGGGGATGAAGAGGGCATATTTGGCTTGTTTAATTGACTTGGAAGATTGCAATATTTGTATCATGAAACTCAGCAGCTTTCTGAACAGTTGGTGCACTGACATTTTAATGCCAATCCTAACAACACTGTTTCCAGCAATAGCATTTCTAGGGAAATTGTTATAGCTTCACACATTCAGAGATAGGTACAATCAGTTGTCCCCCAAATACAGAATTACCTTATTAAAACAAATTAAAATTGAAAAAATATTATGTTATAAAAGCCTTTGTCAAAAACCTCTAGTGAGTGATTACTCACAGTGGTCTTTACTACAGCTCAGAAGGCAACACTATTTTTCAATCAACCCAGACTTTGATGTCATCTAATTAAAACAGCATTAAATATCGTAAGTCTTCTTAATATGATATCCTTTATTTAGCAACAACATCAAAATTACACTGCCTCCAAAGAAAGGTCAGTTCTCACTAATTTTATTTAGATAATATTTGCTTTGCTAAGATTTAAATTTAAGGAATTGCTGAAGTGTCCTCAGTTTTTACAAAGTGTATTGTGCTTTTATTTTGATAAACAGCATTTTTTTAGTTTTGCAGTCATAAATCTGCAAGTGTTCTAGGTACTGTCATGCAATAAGAAGGCTTTGATTTCTCTTATCTAGCACAATTATTTTATTTGTGGCAACCAGAAATCCACTTTGCAAGTATAATGGCTCCTAATAAATCTCACAGAAATGAAAAAAACATACAGAACTCGGGCACTGAAGACAGAGATGCATGAGGAAACTAATACATCTAATACATTTATATTATTGTATTTTTACTCAAGATGGAGTGGCTTACTCATATCTGAATCAATTTTCCAATATAGTCAAAACAACGTGGAAAGTCCCACTACTGCCAACTACAATGAAGATTTAACCCCATTTATTACTGGGGGAGGTTAAACAGTACCTTTCAGGTTACAGATGGCAAGGAGCTGAACAACTTCTGGCAGCTTTGAGCAAATGTCTATCACTTATTAATTAATTACAGTTTCTGAAGGTATTCTAGTGCATTATGTATTTTTTTCAAACATAAAAAGAGGGGGAGAATTACCCAGTCGGAAGAATTTATATTCTTGGAGAGTCAAAACAGACAGATTGGACTTACTAAGAGAAAGTAAATAAGCATGTAAGACCAAGTGAATTTCGATATTTTGTGTGATAAAATGAGGTCATGTGTATGGTATTGTAAAAGCATAAGACCTTTGCTATCCCAGGCAACCAAGCAGCCAATATTCCCAAATCACTATCATGCCATTATCTGTACCAATAATTACAGGTGTTTGACCTATGAATCATTTTTAACAAGCATCACGCTCTCTGCAGCATCGCAAGACATTTCATAGAAAGCCAGATAAAGCCAAGGTAGAAAACACTTAGTAAAGCCACAGAAACACTCCTGTATTCTAGAAAGAGGGAACTACAGATAGAATCCAATCCACAAAAAGATATATATGGAAGATTGATGAGGAACAAAACAATTAAATCTCAGGGTATTGCTATTGTCTCAACTTACAAAGACAAAGGAGTTAACATGAAAAGTATTTTTGAGAATGTTTCAGCAAATTAAAGTTTTATGCCTCTCAAAATTCGTGTGTATGAGAGTTTAAAAGGTTTTACTCAAATATTAGTAATCTTTCAGTAAGCCAAAAAAAAAAAAATCAGAGTTCAAACAATATGGGTGACGTATTGGAAGATTTGGCTTCTTTGGGCAATATCTGTTCTTTACATGTTTTTCATTTCCTCTGCAAGACGCAGGTATGACCAGACTATTTTAAAGGGTAGATTTTGAATTTTTCTAGCTGTACCAGTCAGAGAGAATCAGGGAAAGTAATTTCATTAAGGAAATGAATTAACTATAAATTACTATTTACTCTCCATTTTTATGTTTCTATATTACACCATACTTGCATTTTAAAGGCCAAACCTCAAATTCTTAGGTCAGCAAAAATCCCAGTATTGCCAGAGGCGATTTTGGTCCTGTATGAGCTTCAGACAACATACGCATAGCTATATAAGTTGTGTAGTTCTCATGCAAATAATCCAGAATTAACTTCCCTTACGTCAGTAAAGTTAAATACTGACAATTAAATTAATTGATCTGTCAGTATATAAATATTAGACAACTAAATTTTTAACAGCAACCTTAGGTTTTGAGAATGTTTTGATGGAAACGAGTTGCCTGTAAAATTTTATAGTATCAACCAAAAAAAAAAAAACCCACCACCACTCAGTTTGTTTTTACTACTGTACAATTCACTTAAAGGAGAAAATATAGTTTTTGACACAACCTCAGCAAAGCCACAGCTTTTAAGGAAATATGACTTGTGTCATAAGTGTCATCCACTATCAGAGGTAGAGACTGTGACAAGCTCCAGGGAAGTGCACTGCTAAAGGCTTTTATTACTTTTTATGTACCATCACCCAACTGTTGTTAAGGAAATTCAATTACCAATTGAAGGGTCATTTATCCAAATTATTCAGTGCTACAAAGGAAATCTGACATGCAAACAATTTAGATAAGGAATCCTAGTGATCTAGTACCCCAAATTGTCTGCAATTTGTCACTTGGATTCTACTTTTAAAGGTAAGCCTCCATTGCCCTTTGAAAAAAATAATTCCATTAAATGCACACAGACAACTACAGTGGCTGATGAAAAACAGGTAAGTTTCTACACATCTTATAGTATCTGCCAGAATGTTTCCCTGTGTAAATACTGTAAAAATTTTTTTGAAAGATGAATACTGTACCTTGCACTAATACTATATTAGGTGTTCCCTCATACTTTGACAAATAATTTTTCCACTCTAAGTATGTATATTTGTATACATAGTTCTCCATATGTATTTTTTATATATATACACACAAACATATTGTGCCTGGTTATTGAGGCATCGCATATCTGCCCACAGCAATTATACGAACTGCACACGCACAGAAGCAGTTTAAATTCATAGAATCGTTTAGGTTGGAAAAGACCTTTAAGATCATCCAGTCCAACCATTAACCTACACTACCAAGTCTACTCGAAGCCAATCAAGGGTAGACTAGACTAAACCATGTCCCGAATTCAGCTTTGAGTTCCCACCCTTCACCTAATTTCTTGCTGCTACAACTGTGCAACGTATTCTATATGTAGATGCCTCTAGAGGACTAAAAGATGACCATAGATCGAGGGCATCGCAGGACTTCCTTTTTCCTCCATCCCTGTCCTCTTTCAAAATAGAGGCTTTGGGAGTACAAAATCCCCCCGGTTTTATGCCACCACAGGGATCACCCCGGGGCAGGCTGAGCTCAGCAATAATCCTTCACCAGGAAGGGAACAGGGATGGGCTAGCAAAAGCTTTGAGCAGGCAGTTAAGAGATGACCACCAAACATCCTTTCCAGCTTAAATTATGTGTTGGCTTTTGGATGCTGATGAAGTGATAACAGGGAACAACATAAGCTGATTGCCCAAGCAGCACATGGAAAGCTAAGTGCTGCACAGCATGTCATCTCTTGTCCTTTTTTCCTACTAATTTATGTTTTGTTGTTAATGCAAACAATAATTAAGATATCAGTTTCCTCTGACCTTTATTTCCATTGAGGGTCCTCATATGTTCACATAGAAGCACATTCTTAAGTGAACAGAAAAACAAGTCCTAAATCTAAGGAACTGACCATATTCGCAAGGAGGACATAGTTTACACTGACAGTTTATTGGTGAAAGTTAGCTGAATATCTAAATGAAGTCAAGTTTAGTTTTCAAGAAGACTTCAAACCACTTTCACAGTAAAGTAAGAATAAAAGTACAGTTTTTCTTTTGCAGAAACTTATATTGTAAAAGCATTGAAAATAAAGAAGGTTAAAGCATAAAATTTTAAGTCTTAATTATGTAAACCCAAGCTACCCTGGGTATGCCATTTCTTTTCAGGAGCAAATGTAGGAGAAAAAGCATTAAGTAAAATCCAAATAGTTTTAACAAAGCCTAATCTTGACTCACAAGTAGGATGTTTATTCATGGATTTCCCCTCCCCCCGGCATTTCTCAGTATTAGAACACAAATTATCAGTGGTCCTTAAGAGTCAGAAGAAACGGTAGCAAAGTGATAATCAAGTCTTAAAAAGAACTATACTTAATAGTAAATTCCGAAAAGTAAATTCAGTGAGTTATAAAGAATCTGTATTTCCTTGCATGTCACTGCTAGCATTCTAATTTAGAAATAAGTAGATTTTGTAAGGGGAAATATTGTAATATCAAAAAGGTACTGGCAAAACATTAGACAAAGAAATGGCTGCTTTCAGAAATAGGCATTTAATACTAAAATATGCAATGCTAAATGTGCTTGCATATTTTAGTCATATTCATCCCTAAAGATAAAGGTTTCTGCCAAGATTAGGAGAAAACCTGGGAGAGACTTCTTGTTCAAAAGCTATTTTCAATTTTATCAAAAAATGCATATATGTGTGAAGAATTACACAGATATCTACACCACAGTGCTTGCAACATATTTGCTAAGCTGAAGGACACGGAGGTTTCAGTTTGACAGGAGCTATCTGCATGTTTGGGTTGAAAGGGTGAATTGGTTCAGCCAGATCAAAACACAGGCAATGAGGGACTAGAGTTGTGCGTTGCGATGACATTTGCAAAATGATGGCCAAACAAGTCTCACTGGTGCTAGTTTTTCATGTTTTGTCAGTGAACTGACAAGACAGCTATGCCACTCTACCCAGGGTGGATATAGCAAACATGTCAATGGAGAAAAAGCTTAGTAAGGAAGTGGCCATGGAGATGCTATGTGAGGCAAAGTGCATATCCTACTAAAATTTATCTGTCTCTGACATAGGTATAAACTCAACCTTGTCTCACAGGGATGCTGTAAGCATTAATCATCCTGTAACATGTCTTAGGTACTTCCAGAAGGACCACTAGTTTTAAATTTTACAGGCAATTAGTAATCTTATATATCAGTAACATGAAGAAGGGCAACGGATAGTCAAAACCTATTTAAACCACTTCCTTTATAGTACGGAAATAAGTCTTTTTTCAGAATAAAATAAGACCCTTCTCCATTTCAAGATCTGACAAGAATTTATCTTTTCATTATAACAAACAATAAATTTAATAACTTCATTTCCATTTTTAAACTGGAAACAAAGATCACTGAGCATCACTTTTTTGTAAATTCGTATGTCTACACTCACAGCAATCTCTGCTTTTGACAGTGTAATGCAAACAGAATTTAGTAGCAAATACCTTATATCTTTAGTAGTTAAACTTACTGTATAGTATTGTAGGGATAAAGATGGCAGAAGAATGTGAACTTTTTTTGTGTGCGCCTTTTCTAAATAGCCTACATCCCTAGACGTTTATTCCTGTTTTCTAAAGACAACATAACATTGGTTTACATGTCGATTCATTCTGTTCAATACTTTAAACTCATTGTTCCTTCCTTTGCCTGTTTTTCCTCTTTTTAGTTACAACATGCTTTAAATGAAACCCAAATCCCACAGATGATTACACATAATTATTATTACGCTTATGGATTTCAGATAAAATCAGCATATATCAGCATCAATTCTCCTGTCCTGCATGTGACAGTATCATAAGCATCTCTTCCCGACCACAGAACCTAGGGCAGCTGCCTGAGTACGCAAGAAGTCTGTTGGTCCAAGGTATAAGTTGGCATTCTGCAAAGCTCAACTTCTACCAGAAAACACAGCTTTTGTCATCACTTTAATAGTTTAACAGTATCACTTCAGTTTCACATGACACCAGCACACACTCTGCTCTGGGGCAGATCTTGCAAAGTGGCAGTCAATGACTGAAACAGCTATTGTCAGGGTTGTGCCTCTGGAGAGAGCGAGACAGGAGCACGTCTCCGCCTGTATATGGAAAACAGGGACCACGTTTGGTTTAGAAACACCCCAAAGAAAGCAATGCTAGAGGAGAGCGATACTTTCACACCCTGGAAATGCACTTTTGAAAAATCTGAAGAAACTTGTAGAATTTTCTGGAAACTGAGACTCAGATGAGAGATTCATGGATAAATCCATAGAGCATAGTACAACATAAATAATTAAATTGGGAACAGAAGACAGATGAATGCATGTGGCCTGTCAACTTTAACCAACATCTTCTCATGGAACTGGCAGAGAAGTAACCAAAACCTACTGACTGATCTGAGAAGGACTAAGCTATTTATCAAAAGACAAGAAAATGAGGACCATGAAGTCTGTTTATGAGTACCTGACACCACAGCCCAACAGGACAACAAACCAATACAGACAGCAGCACAAGTCTTAGATGCACCCAAGAAAACAGTCTGCCAAAACATCAGTTCTGGAATAGTAGGATGCCTTTTCCTGTTAAACCAAGGATGCGTTAGCAGTATATTGCACAAACAAACCAGACCAGAGATAACATCCTAAGAAGAACAGTTTTCTCATATATTTAAAAGGCATGGAATATTGACCTTTACATACCCCTGTTCACCATCTTTGCTCATTGTCTTATAAAAGGAGGAGCCTGACACAGGGGAACAGAAACTGAAACAATCTTGAAGATATCCAAGAGTGCTGTTGATTTGCTTTTTTATTCCAGTGCATGCTCAATGACAAAATTATCTTAAATCAGTCAGCTAAATATATTCTTGGAACTCAGTTTATGGTTTTAGCTATTCAAGTAATAGCAAGGGAAACAAAACACAAAAACCAAGTTGCATTTTAAAACATCAGCCTTACTTCAGACAGTGCACAAGATCTAATTTTTACTGTAAAAGTAGTGAAGACTCACTACTTTTGCAGTGAGGTTGTGCTGGTTTCATCTAATGTTATTGTAATAATATAGAAGAATGCCAGTTTTGATTAACCCTAACAAAAAACTCCAAAAACAAAACAAAAAGATAAAGTAGACAGAAAAAAGCAAAAAGTAAAAATATATTTTAGCAAGTTAATTGATGGGATTATTTTCTGCAGAACTTTAAAGTTGTCACTGATTAAGAAAACTTCTGAAGTTACCTATGTATAGAACTATTCTATGCTCAATTCACGTGCAAATAGAAAAGTACATTTCAGAAAGCAAATATGGAAAGCTAAAAAGCCACCTGGTAATCAATGGTGACATGTAGCTATCACAAATTCCATTTAACTAGCCATTATCCTATCCATAATCTCTCTTTTAAATGAAAAAGAGCAACAAGCAAAAAAGTGAACAAAGCCCAAATCTTCCCCAATCTGTCTAGGTTCACAAGCCTTAGCACACTTGCAAATCAGATTGTGGAAACTCATCTCACTCGCCTGTCAAGAATTTGGTGGATTTTGGCAACACTGAATACTTATGAGCTGATGCTCATAAAATAGATTTTCTTTGTCCTTTCCTAAAAAAAAAAAATTCTTTTCATGGAAGACTTTTTAGATAGAATTCAAAGTGAAATCCTTCTGACTATCTAAGGTATTGATTAGACTAAAGCTTTTTTGCATACATCTTAAATTTCTCATTCATGCCTGTTCAGGTCCCAAAGGATTCAGTTAAAGTGTGGTTCTAGTAGATCGATAGCAACACTTTCTGTTTTTAATTTTTTTTTTTTTTTTAAAAAAACCCAAAACTTTTTTCCAGTCAGAAAATGCCAGTTCATTTAACCTCAGCCATCTTGTAGAAAAATATACTCCTTTAGATGGAAATTTGCACAACTACCTGCCCATTTCATCAGGTCTCTAGAAGCTTACACTGCAAACTTCTGTGCCTTTCCAGGGCCATGTTTCCAAGCAGTTTGCAGGTTTCCCGAGAGCACCTCCCAGGACTTGTGGGATGCCAGGATTCACTACAGTTCCAACAGAACCCACCATCCTCTGGCCACCAGGAGCTGCCAGGGTGGCTTCCGCGGGCACTTCATAGATGAGCAAAGCAGACCCGTTGCACAATTAGTGTGAATCCTTCACAGGACCCACAGCTCTCTTATTTCAGGTCTGTACACTGCCAGGAGGCTCAGAAAACCTCTGTAACAGCTGCCATATGACTGGATTCTCTGTTGCCACATGGCTGCTTTGGACACCTGTAAATCTGGGTTTGCAGAATACTTCTGCAGTGGGAGAACACTGGGACACCCAAGCTGCCATACTTTCCCTGCAAATGCAACGTAATTTCTCAGTGCCTTGCCAAGGGTTTTGTCAAGTCTAATTTTAAGCCTTACAAATAACCTGGCTTTTATCACTTCCTTTGGAAAATGAGTCAACAGCCTATTATATTTCACTGACAGCCACCCGGCGTGAGGGTGGGACACTAACATCACACCCCAGGAGTCAGCTCGGAAGATGAAACCCAAGGACTTTCCTGAATAATTTGCCTATATGAGATACATGGTTTCCTCACATCTCAAAGGAGCTGCAGATTTTATCCATTTGCTCACCCACTCCACACACATACACACCAGTTACGCACAAGAGTTTAGAGAAAGGACAACCCTTCCTCTGTGCATGGAGCCATAAAACAGGTCACGCAACTGTGCCACCATAAATGAATTTAATGTTGTTTGGCACAGGTTTAGGAATCGTGGTACTGTAGATTCACAAGCTATGCCATTAGGAACAGACACTTAAATTCACAAACAACAGATGGACATTAAACATATTTATAATACTATATACAATGTCCCCTACAGGACAAAGCTGGAGGAACTGCTGTAACTCACCTCCATATTGGTATATCTTACAGGATACATATATATCATGTGGATACAATTACATTTTCCTGTTGCTAACATAATGTAATTTTTTTTTTTGGGGGGGGAGAACAGCCAGGTAAGAAAATTGCAGGTGTCACTGAGACATAAAAGCATTTCAGTGATATCTGAACACAGACAAGGTTTGTTTTGGGTTTTTTTTTAGGTTTTAGTAGAACTTTAAACTCTACAATCAGCATTTCAGAAATTACGTTAGATCCCCTTTATTATTAGACAGCAGTAACGAGCCTTTTTTGTTATTTTGTGGTTGGATTATTAAACTACACTGGGGTTTTGCCAGATTTTTAGACTTTTACTTGAAGCTGCAAGGAAATGCTTAATGGCTTCAAAACCAAAAATAAATAAAATACTATCCAAGAAATATGCACAGTTTTTTGAGACAATGGAACTGAATCTCAGATGACAGCCATGTTTTATCATTATTTCTGCAATTTATTATTATAAGCCTTGGGCAATGTATTGGTACATTAAAGTGTTAATTATTTCCAAAATAAATGAAGCATAATTTATCACCCTGGACTATGTTTTAAGACATTATGTTTCTCCTTAGAAATATAAAGGAAAGGTTTTAACAAAGATGGTAAGTTTCAAAAAATACCTTTTTGATATGTGAATTACTATTTTAAGGAAACATTTAATGTTGGCTGATAGAAAGCATTAAAATACTGGTATGGAATGACATAATGGCAATTTTTTTATATTTATTAGGGCACAGTTTCAGAGGATCCTAATTACTGATTATGAATGAAGCAATTTCAAGTCTACTGTGCCAGTCTGCCACTGTGGCCACTTAAAAATTCACTAAACTGTATTAGCATTTCTGAATGATCTCTGGGAAAGTAGCCAAGGCCTTTAGAAGAAGAGCTCAACTTCTGGATCTGGTCAGCAAAAGCTGGCAATGTATTTCAAACAGCAACCAAAACACCACTTAATTGAATGATATTTATTTAGCTGAAAATGTTCAATGGGCAATACCATTTTTTCTTAGAGGATAGTGTATGATGCAAACAGGAATGCTTCTGAAATTCAGCTCTGTGATTGGGGTCTCTTCCCTTTATGGAAAACTCTGTTTAAAACTCTGCACCTAAGAGCTCGCACAGCCTTGGCAGGTTATTGGCTTGGGGAGCCACACCAGTGATGTGCACAGTCTCAAGAAGAGAGACTGATGTCTCCATGCCAGCACTTCTCTTATGCCCCACTTCAGTCACAGACTGCAGAAAGCTTTCACCAGGGGTACTCCACTGCTCTGACCACTTAGACCTAGGTTAAAAAATAAAAAATAAACCCCACAACTGTTTGTACCCCAGACAGTTATCCGCAGCATTGAGCGACAGCTGCTGTTTATGCTGCAGAAGTTGGCAGACCGGGAAGGACAATGTTATTCTGGCACCTGAATAATAACTGTACCTTTTCCTCAACTCCAGCATTTGACATTGATGCACTATGCACAGCAACAAAGTCATGATGCTGTTATGACATATGAAACAGCACTGCATGACCTATACTAGGGTAATTTTCTGATGCACTATGCACAGCAACAAAGTCATGATGCTGTTATGACATATGAAACAGCACTGCATGACCTATACTAGGGTAATTTTCTGATGCAAGAACTTAAAATGCATCATTTATACCCAGACGAGCACACTGCAATGTGACATCTAAAAAACTAGATTTAGTCCCTGAATGCATGAGCAGGGAAGAACGGAGTGCAGTATACTGCAGAATACTTTCCACTATATTCATTCTAGCACAGCTCTCTAAACAGGTGTGCTAGCACAGAGTCCAGGGATAGCACAGAGATACAGGGTATGGAAGCACAACCATCATTTAACTTGAATATGTGTCAATCTATTAGCCAATATAAGAATCTGATACTTTGGTTAAATTATGTAAGGTATAAATGATCAAAAAACTTTTTTTGCAAAGACTTGCAAAGCTGTAGTCTGACTCTTCCTCTCACTTCTTTGGTTCCCCAGGTGGAATTCTGTCCTCTGCACCTGTCTGCCTGTCTTTCTGCTTCTATCATCCTTTCTAAAACAGTGAAGGATAAGGAAGAGAGATAAAAAGGAAAGATTCAATAATGAAGTTTAAGACTGAACGGGAGGGGGAGAGCAGAATATTCTCCCTGGGTAACAGTTCTGTTCTGAATATCTGCTTACTGGCCAAATTCCAGAATTGCCAATACCATGTACTAAAGTGTTATGAATCAGACCTTAAAAGAAAGATTAGAGGTTTCTATATGCCTCTGAATACTTTAATCCTTAAGAATTCATAGTTTGTTTTCAATTTAGAGAAGTTTTAGCAATCTAAAACAACAAAATAAAAAAAAATACAGACAATCCTAGATTTACCAGAATTCAGTGGTTCATTTTAAACCTATAGTCTTCTGTTGATAGGATCTTATTTTGTTTTACCTAATTCAAGTCAGCTAGCAGAAGTTGAGACTAAACTCAGTCTACCAAGCAAGCTTCCAGTTTATAAAGACCTAAATTAAAAATTCTACACAAAGGCCAAACGGAGCTGAAAGAAAGTTTAGGTGATGCTGAGCAGCTCTTTTTTTCTGCCCCTCCCATTCTCCTTCAAGCACTTGCTTCCTAGTTTCAGTACTATGACAGACAGCAGTTAGAGAACATTTAACAGATAATGAGAGTTCTGAGTGGTTTGAATACTAAACCATACAAAAGCTCACAGAAATCAATAAAATCTGACAGCCTCTCTCCTGTGCTGCATTTATCAAGGAAGGGGTAGAGGCATTTATACAAATTTTATTTTGGAATACCTTTTCCAGCATCATTCAATTTAACGTAAAATGAGCAACCTGGGTAGTCTAATTTTATCATGTCACCTTCAAGTAGCATTTATTTATATTTTTGATTCATAAAACTGCATGGTTTTTCATAGAGCTGTTTTGGCATTAATGCGTTCAGTACATTTAATGCCATTTCCCATACTCCAATTATGTTAATGTTAGATAAGCAATTAAAGTGGAAGTGAACTTTTCTACT
Organism: Pelecanus crispus; assembly: GCF_030463565.1. NCBI lineage: Eukaryota > Metazoa > Chordata > Aves > Pelecaniformes > Pelecanidae > Pelecanus > Pelecanus crispus. The sequence continues at coordinate 67,946,616 of NC_134646.1, read as the reverse complement.
TTTCTGTATCTTGTAGACATAGCAAAGCACTTCATAAACAATTAATATTATTTCTGTAGATTTGGTTCTTGCCTTGGTTTCTCCATCCTAATAGGAAACAGGTGATTGACCTACATTGAATTGTGACAAGTCAAGACAGAAAACTTTCATATGCTTTGCTGTAAAAAGCACAAAGAATTTTATCCCTAGCAGAAATACCAATGAAGAAGATTATGAAATGGAGGAACAGTCTTCAATTATATCCTTACTGGAAGGAAGGGAGGAATGAAAGCTGGCGGCCACGAGAGGACAACACAAGTGTGCATCTCCCTGGTTCTGCTTGCTACTGCCAGGGAAGATTTGGGGATTAACCTGACTGCACTTCAGAAATACAGATGGAAGAGGGAAATCAAGATGAGAGCTGTTGCCTTCAAAGCTGGATGCAAGTGCTCGAGCAGGGCTAGGAAGGAGGATCTTGTAGCCTCCGCAGGATGATGCTGGTCATACTGTCACCAAAAAGTCACAAGCTAACTTGCCAAGTGGCACTTAAATGACAACCTTTGGAAACTAGCAAAGTTGTCTCAATCTCTACCAGCTGCTCCTGTGTGTTCTTTAAAGAACCATGGCACTTTAATGCGCAGTTACTCAAAACATACCATTTCTTAGGCTCAATACAGTTACTTGATGAATAGCTAACTGTTCTTTCAAAATTCCTTTTTCTATTACCCATTCTTGAAGAACACAATTTTCCAAAAGCTGCTTGAATAAAGTAATTATCATCCAAACCAACCCAAGACAACTTTTAACAAGACCCTGAGCAAACAATAAATAAAAGTAATCAGGGTCCCAAAAGGAGTAAACAGAGCAAATGCAAATTCTGTGCAACCTGAATAAGCAGGATACTTTTTGCAACACCTCTAGAAACTTGACTAAATGCTAAACAAAGCAAGTCCACTATTTAAAAACTGTTAACACAGAACTCTTTCAAAAGTAGTAATCCAGTTATAGCCTGCCCATGCCTACCAATATTTGCACAATACGAAGTTAAATGATCACATGCAAGTTTACGCAGCCACATGCAAAAATTAAGCATAATTTTCAAAATTGAAAATGAAGCAGTCAAATAATGGTCAAAAATAAAGTTTTTCAAAGCCCTTTTTTGAGTGATCAAAAAACTACTTCTTTATGTGCAGCTAGGGATAGAAGCCATGAAAGCTGTCTTTAACCCTGGCTCTCCCAGGACCACCTAATGGCACTTCAAAAATTCCACAATTCTGAGCAACCAAAATTAAGCTGGACATCACAAGATCTAATATTTCCAAAGACTAAAAATCCTAAAGTTTACAAATGTATATTTTTAGTGTTAATTACACTTTTTAAGTGGCACTAATGAAGATTATGTCTACTAGTCTGCTTTGCTAAAATTTGAGTAATTCCACATTATATACTTATATGGATTTATATTATATATTTAGCTGAGCCTGTATCATAAAAGCCTTGAGGTTTTCACATTACGTACCTGCTAAACAGTTCTGAATTAACCATGTATGCATTTAGGATGGCTACCTCTTTCTACTAGATAAGTAGTATGAGAAGCATTTACTTCAATCTTCTCCTAGCATTCCTGCAGAACAGGCTGTCTATACTTAAATTACCTAGGCATCATGGTATGTCAGTATTAGTGTTCCTCTCTGGAAGTAGCATGCTGTTAGGTGTTGCATCCTGCATTCACAGCAAAACATAACAAGCAAAGGACTATACTATGAGAAACTACTAGCCCTGTATTTATACTTTACAGCAGCGTTTTTTTTTTTTTTAAAAAAAAATGTTCAGATAGCTAGTGTCTCTTTGCTTCATATATTCCCATAAAAATTTTAAGAACTCGCGCCTGGGCGGGGGGGAAACAGTGAGATGCAGTGGGCTCGTTTAGTACTATCCACAAATGAGCCAGTATTCATTGCTCATTTTATGGACAGGCTAAAGTTGGGGATGGGGAATAATCTAACTTTTCTAATGGATTTCAAGGGAACTAAAATCATGCGTCAGCTAAGGGCTTGCTCAAGGTCAGTCAAAAGCTAGCTAGTACATACACCTCTATAACAAAACGCATGTTCTCTTAACAGTCTTTATAATCAAGGAATTAAAATTGATTTCAAGGTTCAGGCAATGAAATGTCTTAATAATAAGTTATAAGCTGGCCTATTTATTTTGTGAGTGGCAATAAAGACTTCATTTTTCATATTGTATTTCATAGTCCATTTTTGGGTTGCAGTAAAGCCAGAAAAGTCAGGCATCACATAAAAAAAAAAAAAAAATCAGTGTGTCATCTTCTAATTACTATTTGAAAACATAAGAGCCTTCTGGAGATCTTATAGCTTAAACCACTGAAGTCTTACGAGAAAAAAAAAAAAAAATTGCAATTTTCCTCCCTCACCCCCGCAAGGGAAAAATGAGGAAAACTCGTACAGAAAAGGGCAAGCCGGGAGGGCAGGGGCAGGGGCTGCGCTGGCCGGCTGGAGGGGCACGGGCGCTGCCACCTGCCGGCCGCCGGCGAGGTGCGTGGCTGTATTAAAAAAAAAAAAAGTTTAAAGGCAAAAATTGGAACTCATGTCCTTTCTAGCAAGCTATAGTTGCACCCGCATTTATTTTATTGCTCCATAAAACGATCAAAATTGAAACCGTCATATGGTGGGCAAAGTCAGTCATTTGAGCTATTTTTTCCCCCTCTAGCGATTTCAGGTAGATAAAGCTGGAGGAAGCAAAACTCAAAAGCTGAGAAGCAGCCTCAGGGCAGGGAGCGTCAAGAGCTTAGAGGGTATATGGCAATTCCTGCGTATTGCTGCCAATACAGTGGAAAGTGCTAATTTAGGCCAATGTCAGCAGAAATGTAAAATATACAATTTGAGGCCCCCTAGTTGCCAGCTACTCTACACGACAGGCTTTTGAGCACTTGATGAACATGGACATCCACCTGTGAAGATGCTGGTAAGATCACAACACTTAACTCTGCAGCTAAATCTGTGGAAGGCTAGATGCTATAATCGTATTTGGGAGCTGTGATCTCCAGCCAAGAGCAGATCTCCAAACATAGCTAGATACACAACACGGAGGGGACCAAGAAACTGCAAGCTATCCAAACGTATGGCTCAAGACCTTCAACTGCGACCCCTTTCCTGTACCTGGATGAATCAATAAGTAAACAGAAAGAGTGCAAACAAAGTCTCGCATGCAAGAGAGAGAGTAAGCACATCTATGATGAAAATATTAAGAGTGATAGAAATGATGTGCTCAATCAAAGATTTCCATGTAAGATTTCAAAAGAGAAAATCGGGGCAAATAAACAGCATTACTTCTCCTTGCATAGCTTTCCATCATCAGTTATCTGTGGCTTAAGTGTAAACAGAGGCTTTACCAAAACAGTTTTCAATAGCGCTTAATGCATTTTTCTTACTCGAACTTGTCTAATGGCTTTTGAAGCTATTAATGAAATGGTTAGCATAAGCGAACTCCCCTATTTAATTATGCATTGTGCGGAAAACTATTTATGTCTGGCACTTAATACTTTCATTAGGTATTCCCTGACTTGTACAGCCTTCCTCATGATAGACAATCTTCCCTATTTGCTTTTCTCGTTCCATTATATGCCAGTGTCCATTATCTTGACATTTGTTTTCCAAGCAGTGTTCTAAACTTTTTTTAATTTCTCCCTACATGGATGCAGTCCCATTCAAAAAAAAAAAAAAAAAAAAAAAAATCAATGTTCCCTCTCTCTTACCCTTCTGATTTACCACATTCTAGAATTTATGAAAACCAATAGTGATATTTTGTTACATGCTTCCTTTCCATCAAGGTTCCCAAGGGCATGCATGCTTCCAGAACCGAGTGTCTAATTCTGAATACATATATTCTCTATTTGCATAATCTGTATTTATAGATATTAATTTTCTGGGTTTTTTTTTTCCCTTTAAAAACTGGCTAGTTATTAAGACTTGTAGTCTTCTGCCAGTACCTCTACTGAGTTTAGATTTAAATATGCTGATTAACTTTGGGAATTTCCATGAATTTGTCATTTTACCATTCACCTACTCTCCCAGATAATTTATGAATGTGGAAAAAGCATAAATCCCTTTCCGTTAATTCTTATCCCTTTGGTTCTTACACTTAGTCTCTTACTAATCTGAAAGAGCACCTTCCCTTTTATCCCATTACAAGTATTTGGCGAGAAAACTTATCTAAAAGTTTTTCAAATCCTTATCATACTTTATCAATTTTACCCAAAACCCTAATTGATGCCCTAGTGTGCAATTTCTGTCTATAACAGTAACATTTATTCTTCCCCTTTGCAACACATTTCTACTAGTCTAATCACTTCCACTTTTTTTGTTCTATACATCAGATTTATTATTCTGTAATTTCTGCAATGTTGTTAAAGACCATCTTTACTCTCTCTCATCCCTCTGGTACTAGTGTCAGGTTAAGCAAGAAGTTATGCACCGTACTGAGCCGTTTAGCAACTTCTCGCTTGCAATTAAGAAGAGACCATGTGACTCTGGCAATTTGTTGCTATTCATTTTACCAGCTTGTCCTACATCTTTTAGCAATATTGCATTTTGATCCAGGCATGCATTGGAAGAATTAAAGATTTGTGGGAACATCAAGGAGCTCTTCTGTAACACATAAGCATACCAATGGCTATATGGAAAATAGATTTAAAACATCACTTCTCTGGCTCCTTTTGACAAATAAGTTCATTCTACATTTCTTCCATGCAAGTAAAAGCTCTAGCCATAAAGTTACCAGGCTGGGTGGGAGAGTCATTAATTCTCTCCCATTCAAATAACTCCACTTTTCACAGTTAAATATTAGATTAGGGCTGAGCATAAGAGAGATCAGTACTGATCTCAGAGTGGATGGGTTATTGGTCTCAAATATAATAATCTCTGATATCCTGCGTACAAAAAGGGAAACCTGCTGGTACTTCCTTTAGAAATACTGATTAAGAACACCCTAAATTTTTAGTATTTTATACATTTCAATATTTTAAATGCAAGATAAGAAGCTTGATGCTATCAAATCAATTTTCTCTATTTAACATTTGTTTTCCATTTTTCTTAGAAAATGAGGTAACAGAATTACCCTGCTTTTATTTGTGTGCACTGTTGCATTACAAACCCTACAAAAAAAAAAAAAAAAGAATAAATTTAACATCGCTCACAGGCTCTCCACATTTCAGTTAGTATTAGGCAGCAGTCTTTTGAAAGCTTTTGTTTTGCTCCAACACACCTATGACTTCAGGTTTCACATAATTTTTTAGTCTTACTGTGCAGTTTTACATAAGGAAGAGGTATGACTTCAGGATAAAATGAAAGAGGAGCTACATCCATTTTTCTGTACTAAGACCATTATGACGCCTGTCAGTGACTATGGAGGGACTCCATTATACATGGATCATTAACACATTAAGGCATTACTGACTCCTTTGAAACTATTCCTACCTGACTTGTCGATTTCTACTGAAGAAGCCCATCCTACATATTAACAAGATTACCCAAATCATTATATCTATAGAGGTATCATTACTCAGAGTCTTGACTACATGAATACATAATTTTCAAAAAACCTCCCAAATTAATAGTTCTGTAGTAAACTATGACTCTGCTGGAATGTAAATGTAGCAGTGGGTAAAATCTCAATCTGCAGATGTTCCCAGGACATATTAATGCTCAAGATCCCCTTAAAGCAATTCTCATTCAGGCCAAATGATAAAGATAATGGTACAGAGATCAAAGGGGTTGGGACTCAATGTTACTGTTCTCATGGGTTGAGCAGGTAGTGAGGACAGAAGTTACGATTGCCTGGGGCTAGTCCTGCCATGTACCTATTCCTCCCTTGCCCCTATCTAATCTCAGTCATCTAAATCATGTCCTGTCTGTGTGTCAAATATGCAGCTTACCACAGACCTTTCAAAATTCTCCCCAGAAGCAGGACAAGAAGCTAGTTTTAGAGAAAGTGAGGGCCCCAAAGTCAGTCAGCATGACAAGAGGGGAGCCAAGGAGAAAGAGGAGGAAGTTTTGAGGACTTGCTTTGGTTCACGTGAATGAGATTCTGGAGCAGGACACAGCTGAGAGGATAAAAGACTTCAGAATGAGTTCAGAAGAAGGGAAAGGACAGATTCCTTCAACTGAAATGGGCTGTACTACACCTCCAAGGCTTTTTGAGCCCTGCTTGGATTAACTGCAAAAGACAAGGCTACAGAATTGCTTATCAAAGCATACGTGCAGTAAATTAACAGTAGGATAGTTTTGTTTGTCTGCACTGCATGTTCTAAATCTCTAATCAGTCACTATAGTCTGTAAGAAAGAGAGGTGTGAGGCTGAATCCTTCACTTGAGTAGACACTTGGGATAATTATAATAAAAATACGCAGAAGGAAGTTTTTCCCCCTCACTTCCAAATGATGGGTTTCTGCATTCTGGAAAAATGATAGCTGCTTAATCAAGTACATGACAACCACTTAACAACAGGTACTCACAGGAGCACAGAACACTAGGTTCATATTTGGATGCCTCCTTGGAAGCCATCTCTTGCTGTTTGGATTGTGCTGTAGCATAAAACAGCTCTATGCCAAACAACTGATTTTTGGTGCCTTAAAAGGTACTATAAATGAGCCTTTGTTTTGGAATGGAAGGAAAAAAACAGAAGGGTTACCAGAGGGTGGGGAACCTTGGCAGTGGTTGGAGTTTTGCAGTAGAAAAATAATAAAACAAAAAAACCCTCACAAAACAGAATAACAGCTAAGTGCCAAACCATTCCCCACAACTGTTGAATAAAAATAACTTAAAGCCAAACAGCTGATGAGGCATATAATCTCTGGTCTTGAGGCTATTATTCAGAAATATCTGCTGTTGTGCACAGTTTAGTGTGTATTGGTTTAAGCAGAAGGCAGGCTTATTTGGTTAGTACCTCACTGTCTCCAGCAAGACAGTGGAAAATACCATGAAAATAATAAAGCTTTATATAAAAAGGACCTGTATCTGATTTTGATCCATTCTTCATGCTGCTGAATTGCAAGAGGCTGGCAATGAAGACACCTGAAAGCTTAGGAGGGAAAAAACAAAACAAACACACCACCACACCACAAAACCAAACACAAACACCCCCAAAAAACCCAAAGAAAAAAAAAAAACAACACAAAAAATAAGAATAAATTCAGTATTGGATACTGAAGTCAACTGTATTGGGGGGGGCAGAGGGGGAGGGAGGGGAGAAACCAGAAAATCATCAGTATAAAAAAAGTCAGTGTGATTTTGGGCTCAAGGAGCTACTGCAATCTCACGCAATCCTTCATCACTGCTTAGGAGTTAATGTTATTAGACAGCTTCATAAATTAAGTCATCATTGTCCTTATAAGATTAATCTGTGTTCTGAATAAAGATTTTTTTTTTTTTAAATTTTTCTTTTTAATCCACTCACAAAGGCAGGAAGGATAATATAAAAATGCAATGTTTGCATGGTGCTGTATGAAGAATAATGTTAAAGTCTCCATGCAAATTTCCAGAATAAAAGAATGTAGAGGTCAGAGACCAGTGGAAGGCAACAAAATGAATATAACTAAAATACTATGCAGCAGCTTTCATTTACTGCAATTATGTCAGACTTACTGAAGATGTATTGTTGTTTAAGTAAATTCAACATAACCTGCCTGAGAAAGCTGTGCTACTGGGTATACAAAGCATTTTTATTTTTCTTGCTGTGGCAATGATTAAAGCAATATATGGCTATCTAGAAGCAAATGAGGTGGTATGTAAATTGCATCCCTAAGTTAGCAATTTTAATTCACTGCCAAATAATAATATTTAAGAACTACAGACAACTACAAAACTGCAGTGATACAGTCGTCCTTCAGTTCCAAGCACAAGAGCCAACAGTATGTTTTTATCCACAGCTTTCTTCTGGGAAAGAAACCTCAAACATTTTTTCACTTTAAAGTTCAGGCACATAATCAGTTACACTGGTATATGATTGATGTAAATCTCTTTCAAGTGAACATCTAGATGCAATTGTACTACATTAAATCCTATTCCAAAGTTATCTTCTAGTCAGATATAGTTTTGATAGTTTTAAGATTCTCTAGGAAATGTAACCATTAGTTTCCTTGGATGACCAAGGAAATCCACATAGATTCCTTTAATAGAAGTCTTTCAGAGACATCTTAAGTGCTCTTACCTAGGCAAAATAATAATAAAAAAACCTGCTAAGATCTCTAACTGATCACAGAATAAAATGATGCAAAGAAGTTTGTTGGGTTAGATCAGCTGTTGTTGCAGATTTGTTTGCATTTAGGTTTCCTAAAAGGATTCAAATCTATCATCCTGAAAGAGCAGAGAATTAACCTCAGTTTTCCATTCTATACTGACATTTTCTGAAACAATAACTATCAATTACCATCCTCCCTTAATCAAACAATACCAAAAATCTAAAAAAAATAATGTTTAATTTATAGTAAGGCATGCCTTTTTCTAATTGAAAGCTTATGTTACTATATTTAAACTTTGACTAATATTATCTTTTTCCATTGCTATCCAAGGTGAAAACTGCGTATCTGTCAAATATTCCATGTAGGTTGACAGATTATGCTGGAGTTTTAATTTAAGTATAAATTAATTCTCCATAATCCTCAGCAGACAGGTACATCATTCTCATACATCACCAAAAGCCCCATTATACTATTGCATTTTGCTTGTCAGAAAGTGAACAGTAGGCTTTTAATCAATGCAATTTATTAAATACTCTACACAGACATGTATGTAGCCTACTCCTGCAGGCTACCATATTTTGTGGTGTTTGCTGTAGTTTTGTTTGTTTTAAATATGAGAGTTGTATATCAGAACTATGTACCTATAAGGGCACATGCTGTTATGTCCCAAGTGTTCACATTATTTAGTCGGTTATCCCCACTCTGGATGGAGTCTAGTCAACAGAGCGTAAAAAGGGATGACTGTGTACATTCCTGGCTCAGGCCTTTTCCCAACAACACTGTCTTTCAAAGAAAGGTGTCACTCCAAACATTCACTGGCCCAAGACATCCCAACAATCTCTCCATTAAGAGCACTAAGTTCTAAGAAGTCTCAGCTTTCTTTTCAGGAAAACGCGACACTTGAAAAAACAGATGTATTAAAATAGTGAGCCCCTTGAGGAGCAAAACTCCAGTGTTGAAAGCATCAAGAGCTCCAAGATAAGCCTTGTTCATGGTCACCAATGCAGAACATTTTGGGCTGGGTAGAATACCACTCACTTTCTTTGTCCTGAAAGACTCTGGAAATGCTTCTTTCTTACTCTTAATGCTTAACCTTTTCAAGGGATATGCTACCCTTCTACCAGTCACATAAGTACCGCTCTCAGACCCTGCTGGCCTCTGAAAACCTTGTCTGAAGCTGGCAGTGGGTAGAGTGGGGGAATAAGGAAAATCAAATAAAACTGCAGGAATAATTTCTGATGGATAGGGTCTCAAAGTGCCAAGCATCTTTCAATAGTAAGGCATTGTCTGGACAAAAATCAGACTAGGTTTAGGCTCAACAGATAACACCACAAAACATCTCAACTGGATACCAACAAACCCCGTTCTGTCAATAAGCCTGAAGTACTTTCATAGAAGGCTATTTAGGGGCGGGGGGGGGGGGGGGGGGGGGGGGGGGGCAGGTTTTAACTGCTTTGCACTCACAATTTTAATTCAGTTTAAAAAACAAACATGCCTTGTCTCTCTTTAGAAAGCAAACCAATGGAGTAGACTGGGTTTTCTTCTCCCTTCTAACAGCTCAGCAACACTGGGGGGAGGGAAGCATTGGAGGGAACATAACGCCTTCTAGGCAAAGGCTAGATTTGTTCTAGCAGTCTCAAGGATTCCTGCAGCTTGGATCTCACCTCTCACACAGCCTTGGGTAGACAGACCACATAGCCAACATTCATTGTGAAAATGTATATAAGATCATCAAAAAATGAGAGTAGTAGGCCAGACAATTACCCTTACAGACAAATTTTCACGTGAGACATCAGATGAAATGATAACAACTTCAAATAGTAGAGTTTACCAGATGGTACACAGTGCTAGGGGGTGCCACCTAAAGGGCTTTCATTTATTGTACACTGACCTAAATTTGTGCTCTGTTTCCAGAGCAAAACACATTTACTTGGTCACAAATACTTTGAGAAAGTATGTTCCTGTAAACAAATCTATTAATTTAAAAAAAAAATATTTCTGAGAATTACCATTTAAGTCATGGGGTGCTGTTTTAGTCATTCATTCTCATCCTTTAAACCATAGTCCTTTCACTGAATATTTTCAGTCTAGCAGAAATACAACTGTTAAGCTCTCTCTCCCTTAGGACCCATAACATCCAGCAGCCAGACCTCCCTGGCAGTTACCTGTTTGATGGCATGCAAGTGGGTAAAACTTTGACCAAGAAGTTGGGATACTGCCAGTACAATTTACAGTTGTATTAGTAATTACCATATGTGGCCTGCTTAAATTCTTACAGTTTGCCATTTGTGAAGAACAAATTAATTCACTCCAATGTGATGGAGAGAGGCCCTTCTACTTCACAGATCATTCTATCATTCCATCAGGTACCTTTTTACTGTCATCAGTGCCATCAAGCAAACTGAGCCCAGGAGATATCACTAAAGCTACCCCACTTTGCTCTCTGTGGAAGTTACTGGGGCAGATTTATAAACACACAACAGTATCTTCCCCAAAGCCTTGAGAGGCATCACAGGAGAGGAGAGGGAGAGAGAGAGATTAGGGGATTATAAAGTTGTGACAAACATGGTGTAATACAGCTGTTCGTAATACTTTTCTTCCATTACTTTGGTTAAAGAAATATGGAAATATAAAGGTGGGGAAAGATGCATTTAAGATGAAAAAAGGAGACCAAAGGAATTCAAGTGTGTAGTCAGCACATGACAATGTTGAGGGAAGAAAACTACAAGTAAGACCAACCTGTAGTATCAAGAAGCCCAAACTGTAATGCAATGTTACCACTATATGGACACAAATGATAGTCAAAACTCTTCCAGAAATAAGAAAACGTAAGTCCCTTGTTCCTGCCTTTTGCACAATGCCAGGCCATCACTGGTACCTCCAGCAGACACCAACTTGTCTGGCCTTCATCTGCTACCTGCTGACTTTTATATCAACACAATAATCTAGTTCAGTCAGAGAGGGAATACAATGTAATTTATGTAACTGGAATCATGAGAAGCACCTACCAGGATGAAACACATAAGCCCATGTGCATAGTAAAAGTCCTGAAAAACATTTTGCTAATTCTTCAAATTCCCACTTTGTAACATGACAGCAGCTAAAACTCTTAAAAGATGGGGAGTATAATTAATTCAATGTACTAAGACATTGAAGAACAATGCATCATTTAAAACATTACAATCTCTTCAGACAAGATACTAGTAATTAGTAGTAGAAAAAAAAAAGAAAGTGAGAAGAGCAGAGATAAAGCTAGACCACATTACATCATTTTGTCTAAGCTACCAGCATACAACTTGATTTTCATTGAAAAATCTCCTTAGATGTTCAGCAGAAGTAATTTTAATCATAGTACAGCTTTTATCTTATCCTCTTATTTTACTTTTCCAAAACACTACTCAAGTCATCACCTGAAGAATACTAGTAATTTTAAAGTTTAAAAAAAAAAAAAGTTTTGGTATGTGTCTTCCTCATGGAAACAAACAAGATTTTTATTTAGAAAAGGAATCTCAAGTGTTTTATATTGAAAACTTTAAGAGGTGTCCAACCAAGCAGCCAGAGATTTATTCACACTAGTGATGAGTCTAAAATTCAGAGCAGAGACAGAAGAGGAGAGGTACCAGAGTAAACCTTCCCTGAAAACATAGCCAAAAAGTGTTTAGTCTTAACAAGGCAGTGAAACACCTTTCTAACACACAGAACCATTTGTGGTCAAAGAAAAAGCTTCTATGAGTGGAACATAATTTTATTTTAAGTTCACATTTGTCAAAAAGATGATTACTAACTATTTCTACTTCAAGATACAAGGTTGCCATTTAATCTGAGGTACAGCATGTAATTCTTGTGCGCTCAGTCTGTGCACTTGGAAAAAAATATCTGTTCTTCCTCATGGTTCTTATTAGGTAATTTCATATTTACATAACAAATCCCAACAAAACTGAAACAAAGACAACAGATATGAATTTTTGTAAAGCAGTTATATTCTAAAAACATAAACAAGTTTAAAGCAACTGATGATTTTTAGCACCATTACGATTTTTCTAAAAGAACCTATAAAAACAGATCAGAGATCACATTCCTTTCTGTTTCGTAACAACCACCTAAGCAATTAAGATAGTAAAGAAAGCATAACTCTTTTCAGAAACAGTCACAGCTTACAGAAACAGAAGATAAGTTATTCATGTTTTGGCAGGCACCACAAATAAGCAGAAGCCCTTCCAAGAAGAGACCATGCACACCTTTTGAGGGACAGTGAAGACAAACAGGGTGGACATAAGCACAGAAAAATTGTCAATCAGCGTTATGCTTTTGGTTGGATCAGTTCACCAAGACAGCAGTGGAGAAGGTCACTTCTGGGCTGTGAGTTGGAATCATTGGTTATCTTGCTTGTTTTTTAGGCATGTTCACTTGGCTTAGTTGCAGTACCTTGTGAGACTTACCCCATAGCTCAAATATCTCAATATGGCACAGCATAAAGCTATGTAGATATAGCAGCTTGTGGCTCAATGACATGTTAACATGGCTCTGAAGCATATTAATTTACCCTAACCTATGTAGACACAGATTAAAAAAAGACATGACAGCTATCAGTGATATACATCTCTCTGTGTAGGAGAGGTACAAAAATAATGGATGAGCATATGTTAAAAAATTTCCAAAACCCACCACATTGTGTCCATGTTTCAGGACAATTGTTCAGAGGAGTTCTCAGGATCACTGACTCTAGCACCTACCCCCTATGACAGAAAATCACGTCCTATATCTTCCATGGAGGTACCAAACTTCAGCGCTTGCCCTGTCACTAGTTAGATGTCTGCTTCAGACACTTGGCTCTTTAATGGCCAGAAAACTGGATTTATAGAGAGCTAGATCATTCTTACTTATTCTTGGGTAACTTCGCTCTTCAGCTCAATAGCTTTTTTCACTTTCTCCACATTACCCTTACAAGGCATTTAGAGGCAGCATCACATTACCTCTCCCCCACAGCTCAGCTTGTCTAGGCTAAACAAGTTTGGTTCTTTTAGACAGATCTTCCTTTTTTTTCCCCTACAGTTATCTCAAGCAAAGAATAATGAAAATGACAGTTTTATATAGCATGAATGAGGTTAACTACTCACATTAGAGGACTGAGAAAAGCCAAGCCCCAATAGTTGGCTTAATGGAGGTGTGAGCCACAGTCTCCACCCCAGCTGAATATGGAGAAGGGGGGAAAATCTGCATTGATTCCTCAAGAAAGTATAGAAGTGGAAATTTGAGTATGCAGGCAAAACACACACATTCAAGAAGCTGTCAAATTCCAGGACTCCACCACCAGCCTACCTCCACTGATGAGCTAGTACCTTGCTTCCTGTCCATACTACTGAAATTGATTTTTATTTTTAAAAAGTGAAAGTGGTTTTATTAAAAAAATGGTACATGAAATAGGTATATATCAAGCAATATATTATATATTCAAACAAGTCAGAACAGAGTAGATATAAAATGTAGTTAGCTTAATTTAAAACTTTTCATTACATAAGACAAGAAACTTCACCCTCTTTTAAACATCAAAGCTCCATTTACAATCAATCATACACAGGCAAGAACAGAAAACTTGTGGACTATCTAATCACATCTACAAGCAATATCTTAAAGAGATAAATTATTAAATAAGTAACTACTCCTTAACAAGTTGTCACAGAATACAGAAAGAAGAACCATTAAAAGATGAAGCTAGTAATGGATTACTACTGCATTTATTAATTTTCATTTCTAACAAAGTTCATCAGTGCTATTGCTCCTACCTTTTCCACAACACTCTACAAAAGCACAACAGCTAACAAAAAATACTTGTCTCCACGTTTTTGTTATTTTTATAATTTATATTTTGCCACCAGGTGGTGATAGCTCAACACAGATCAGCTTCTAGTCTGAAAAGTAGTTGTAAACTGCAACCGGACGAGGCAGTTTAACATAGAATTTAAACATGCTCCCTGTACACTAAAAAAAAAAAATTAACCTCTTTAACTGTATAAATTGCTGTAGCAAAGACTTACCTGCTTCAGTCGCATCCTTTCACTATGTTCTTCTCTGTTAAAACACTCACAGATGCCTTGACAAAACTCTTCCCAAATCCTTCACTCAAAACAGCATTTCACTTTGTTTCTAGGCGAGTCACACAGCTCTTGTATACTCTGTAGTCTTGTTGTAGCAGATGCTTCTAAAAAATCATGACAGCTCTATCTTTAAATCCTCTTTCCACAGACACTATCTGTAAGGCTGCTTCCACAAGTCTATTAAAGCCCTCAAAGGGGAGACTGCCACTTCCACCCTCCTAGATTCCTAGGGCAGCTGAAATACATTGCTTTTAAAGAATACCCACATCACTGCACTTTTTACCAGAATAAACCTTCAAGTCACAGCCTTCCCTTCAGATCATTCAGCCACAAAACCTAATCCTGAGCCCCACTATCCACAAGCAGCCAAGCAAAGTTCAGGTGAAGGCACTTCTATTGAGAGGCTTGCCCCCCAGCAGGTACATTGGGCACACCTGTGCCCTGTTACCCTCCCTGGGTGCAGCTGTAAAACACTGCTTGCTTTGTGTGCGGATGGGATGTACTATCTAACTCTTACTTCAGGGAGACCTACCTGCAGAACTTTTCTCTCCAGTTTTAAAAATCATCTTTTATGTGTTGGTTACAATGAAAATTTTGCATTTGTGTGAAGCTACTTTTGCTTTTCTTATTAATGTTCCTGCCTGATATGTTATGAGTGATGTTTGTACCCAATTCCTACAATGCCTGCTGTGTGGTGAGGCTGCAGTCCCGTCTTTCAGTGTGCTCCCTTGTAGCCCCTCAAATGCATCATTTCCTTCCGTACCTGCACTTGTATGAGTCTACACCATACTTGCTCAGTTCTAGGTATTCTATAAACTGCATTAGGAGCTGCATCTGGATGCAGTCCACCTACTGAAACCATAAAAAGCTGAAAATATGAAAAAAAAATGCATGGCTTCTCTATTTTCATATTGCTTACAACTGTATCCATAATAGATAATGCCTCTGAAATATAATTATGCTTTTCGTATGAGCAGAAACAAGTTAAATTCATTTGTTTCTTACCAGGCTTATATCTGAACAGCTGAAACCAGTTGGTTTTAATTACATTCCCAAATATAATACTATATATATTAAAGGAAAATGAGTAATACAACAAAACCATAAAAAATATAAATCAATATTTCTACCTCCAGCATCATCATACTTTACTGCATCAGTGAGGACACTCAAAGCCTTATGACGGTGAAAGAGCAGTGCTAAGACTATTTGGCAGAATTTCTTACAGAAATTTATTAGTCAGGGGGAATTGCAAGACAGAGTAAAGACAAAACAAATTACAAAAGATACACGGCAGTGAAAACAAAGAAAAAGGACTGAGTGAGTTTGTATTTCCTTTGTACTACATCAGCCTTTGCTTGAATGTCTGCACGTAAGATATTTGTTAACATCTTTTCTAGAAACTTGTCTCTAACTCACACCCAGTTGCTGCCCTGTAGTTTATAGTTCAGTGCACATAAACAGCTTGGAATGAACCACCTAAGTATAATTTATGTCAAGCAAATGGGGAAGAAGGATGTAACAGGTATATTAGCTAACAGCATGGCTTAAATAGGTTTCAAACTGAAGCAGAGAAACTCCTACTTAAACCACAAGCAATCCAACATGAAAAATCAATAGGAAATCAGAGTTACAAAGCAGTAAAATACATAGACCATTCCCCAAAACGGATAAGCTTTCTCACTAGACTGTGAAAGATCCCATGCTGTTCTCAAGTCTTCGTCAGACCATCACCCTGAAGAGCACATAAGAGAATGATAAACTCATGAAAAAAGAGAAAACAAACCCAAATCCCTGATTAAATAACTGCATCTCCTAAAAGCCTGCTCATTCTCAATTAACCCATCAAATAATCTGACAGCTCTTAGCACTTTGCTGTCTGCTCCCCCTCGCCCCAGGGTCCAAGCTGGTGCCTCATCCATGATCCAAGCTACAGGGCATGTACTTGTACATGTACAGCACTGGTGTGCCACGACAGGTACACCTCTCAGACTTTCCACCTGGCTTCAAAAATGGAACAGACATGGACTCTAAGCTAGCAGCAGCCCAGCACCTTGGCCCCAATTCTGTCCTGCAGCAAGCAATCCATGGATTAATTATGGCTTGTATAAAAACAAAACCAAAAAACAACAATAAGAAAATCTAACCCACAAGTCAGGCTTGTGTTAGGGGGGGGGAAAAAAAGTGCACCAAGCCAAGTCAAATCTGTCTTTTTCCAGTACTTAATCTGTTTCCTTTCAATTCATAGATTTTCTTCTTGGCCTTGTATTGCTCTAAAAAACACTACAGTTAATGGAACAATTCTCACTGGTGGCAAAGCTAAACTCTTTAAAGGAGGAGTAATTAGAAACATTCAACACAGGTCTGCACAGTTCAGCACTGGGTCCAGCGTCTAGGATCTCTTACTAATCCTCAGGTGTAGAAGAGCTACTCGATTGTGTCGGATTCCCAGGCAAGCTTTCCACACAGCTAACCATTTTCACTGGACATGTTTCTGCTGCATTTTTAGAGGATCCTGTTTCAGGGAAGAAGTTTATGTTACTATCCTTTTTGTTACCACCTGCCATGCTCCCTCACTTCATTTCCAAAAGCGAAATAGGGGCCAAGTCTCATTCCTTCAGGCTGCAAGAAATATCACCTGCTTTTCTGGATTGGTATGATACGGATTTTCTTCCACTGAATTAAACTCACAGCACTGTCACTTAGTGTGAATGAAGAGGCATTTTTAAACATTCCAAGCACACAGTAAAATAAATGTTTGAATAATATTCTCAAATGCTGTTTCAAAAAAAAAAAAACAAACCCACAACCACGAGGGAAAGCAATAATCTTAGGCACTGTCCTCAGTGAACTGCGAAGTATAAATAGCTCAGCTGAAAGCAGAACAAAAGTTGGTTTGTGCTATCATCCAGCTGAGCCAAAAATAAAGCTTCTTTGGAATTAGAGAATCTTGTAATTCTTACAAATCTTAATACCTTAGTCTCTTCCTTTAACCTTTCTCCAGCTACATAAAAGGAATTAAAATAAAGCTTCTGAGGAACAGAATGCTTGTTATCTGTTGTTGATAAACAGAAGAATACTAAGCCTTTGAACGTTGCTTGACCTGTCCCATTGTATCAATCTGAAGATAGCATTTTTGTAGGTATTGCATAATTTCAGTTCTAAAGTAGAAAAGTTCTCTAATAGACATTTTCCTTGGGTCATTTTTCCACAGTAATTCATGTTAAAAAGCCAAGGCTATGAAATAAAACATATACTTAAATATTTTAATATTCACCTTGAATTTCAGTTGCTAAACAAGCCAAGTTTAAACCACTCAAGTCTTAAGACAGTCCCAACTAAAAAAGACTCAAAGAAAATAAAATTATTTTCACTTTATTATGACCAACATCAATGACAGAAGCCCAATCCTTTTCATGCCAATGAGACTGCAAAATGGCACAAAGAAACCAACTAAGAGCAGTCATCCTTGTCCACTATATAGACTTCTTTCCATTATGCTTAACTGAAAAAAAAAAAGGATGTATTCATTAAGTATAGTCTGAGCACTCCCCGACCCAGTGTAGCTTATTCTGAATACTTGTTGGTGCTTCCAGAAGCAGGAAAAAAAAAAGTTCCTCTTTTTCTTCTTTTATATGATAAAACTAGAATTATATGGGATACTTAGACCACGTTTCCTTTTGATACCAGGAATGGTGTCTCCTTTTACCTTAAAGAATACAGTGGGTCTTTTCATTCATTAGCCATGCTGTCGTGGTCTAGCCCCTGTCAGCAACCAAGTACCACACAGCCACTCACTCACCCTCCCCTTCTCAACTGGACAGGGGAGAGAAAGTATAACAAAAAACCTTGTGGGTCAAGATAAGGACAGGGAGAGATCACTCAGCAATTACTGTCACAGGCAAAACAGACTCGACTTTGGGAAATCAGTTTAATTTATTACCAGTCAAATCAGAGTAGGGTAATGAGAAATAAAAAACTAAATCTTACAACACCTTCCCCCCACCACTCCCTTCTTCCTGGGCTCAACTTCACTCCCGATTTCTCTGCCTCCTCCTCCTGAGCAGCACAGGGGACGGGGAATGGGGGTTGCAGTCAGTTCATCACACGCTGTCTCTGCCGCTCCTTCCTCCTCAAGGGAAGGGTTCCTCACACTCTTCCCCTGCTCCAGTGTGGGGTCCTTCCCACAGGAGACAGTCCTCCATGAACTTCTCCCACACGGGTCCTTCCCACGGGCTACGGTTCTTGACAAACTGCTCCAGCGTGGGTCCCTTCCATGGGGTGCAGTCCTTCAGGAGCAGCCTGCTCAGCATGGGTCCCCCACGGGGTCACAAGTCCTGCCAGCAAACCTGCTCCAGCGTGGGCTCCTCTCTCTCCACAGGTCCATAGGACCTGCAAGGAGCCTGCTCTGGCATGGGCTTCTCACGGGGTCACAGCCTCCTTCGGGCACATCCACCTGCTCCAGCGTGGGGTCCTCCATGGGCTGCAGGGGCACAGCTGCCTCACCATGGTCTTCACCATGGGCTGCAGGGGAATCTTTGCTCCGGTGCCTGGAGCACCTCCTCTCCCTCCTTCTTCATTGATTTTGGTGTCTGCATAGTCATTCCCCTCACATATTCTCACTCCTCACTCCAGCTGCAGTTTGTGTTCCATTGGGTTTTTTTCTCCTCCTTCTTAAATATGTTATCACAGAGGTGTTACCACTGTCACTAATTGGCTCAGCCTTGGCCAGTGTTGGGTCCGTCTTGGAGCCGGCTGGCATTGGCTCTATTGGACATAAGGGAAGTTTCTGGCAGCTTCTCACAGAAGCCACCCCTGTAGCCCCCCCGCTACCAAAGCCTTGCCATGCAAACCCAATACACAGGCTTACTTTTGTCTTTATCCTTTTCTGAAACAAGATAGCAGAAGATTCTCACAAATATGATGCCAAAATACAGAGGATGTTTCTGATAAAGAATCTGATGTCTCAGAGTAAGATTATGTTTGTCCACCAAGTGCTCTGAAAAGGCACAGCCTGGTGGAACATCTGATTGATTCTTAAATCAGTCACTTCATGAACAATGCAACGTGGAATTTATTACCAATAACAAAGAATGGTTAAACAAGACTGTCTCCTAAAAAGTCTATGTACTCATTCCTCATCTAGAAAATGCACGATGACTCAGCTTCAAACAGTGAGAAAAAGTTGATATTCCTGAAGGGGAATATTTCAGAGGGGCCAATTCTTATTGTATTTTCAGGGTTGAAAAGACTCTACCAAACAGGCGACAGTCCATCCTTGTCAGAACTACCATATGCAAGATTTCCATTAAAACCTCCATTTATCATCCTAGAGCTGTTGGCAAGAGATAAACAGATTGTTTTCTGTGGGAGATGATGACCTTGGAGCCACGGAAGACACCACTTACTGACATCACCCAAAATAGACAGGGAGCCTGACCCAAATGACATGGAGAGCCTTTGAGATGGCGGGACCTCCTGTCATGACTTGAGAGTTGTAGGACAAAAGGAACTATCAGAATGTTTCTTCTTGCATTTTTAGTTTGCAGAATGTTTTTTTCCCATGTGAATAACCTTCTCTATATATTGTATATACCACTACTTGCTGATTTCATGGCGCTTTGAATATATGCGCTGTGGTGGTGCTGCTGTAAAAAGAAAAGCAGAGTAAATAAGTTATTAATCATAATTTGCATCCATTAATTTCTTCCCAAAGTCTTTGACCAGCTGGAAATCATGCCAGGGCTTTTCTGAAGATGATAAATGAACTATAACTCAGTTAAAAAAGGTATGGAAAAAGCAATATGTATCTAATTCATTAAGGGAGGCATTAACATCATGCTAGACTTCAGTATGAAGGAGAGATATTTTCAGTGATGTCTTCTGAGCATGGCTTACCCTGAATAGCTGCAATTTTGGTACTTCCACCACCTACTCGTTACAACTGCTCCAAAAGAACTTCTGAGAACATTTTTCTCTATTAGAGAAACTGACTCACATAGCTGGAAAACAAAATGTTACGCAGAACTTTTTTCACAAAAATATTATGATTTGGTTCAACTGAAAGATTTTGTGGCTCTATGTTGACATCAGTCAAGGTTTCTCACTATAAAGAAACAAGCCCAAGTTACTCTATTTAAAGCTCACGTTTTGCACCAAACCTCAATTTTACTAGCAGTTCAAACCTGAAAAAACCCATTTATCTCTGGGTTGCATTAAGTGGTTCTCTCAGTCTCAAACTGTGCTTTTTCAGTAGTTGGGGAACGACCATCAAAACTAATAGAATCATAGAATCATAGAATGCTTGGGGTTGGAAGGGACCTTTAGAGGTCATCTAGCCCAACCTCCCTGCAGTCAGCAGGGACAGCTTTAACCAGATCAGGTTGCTCAGAGCCCCAGCCAACCTGACCTTGAATGTTGCCAGGGATGGGGCCTCCACTGCCTCTCTGGGCAACCTATGCCAGTGCTTCACCACCCTCATTGTAAAAAGTTTCTTTCTTATGTCTAGTCTAAATCTGTTCTTCTTTACTTTAAATCCATTATTCCTTGTCCTGTCACAACAGGCCTTGTTAAAAAGATTCTCCCCATCCTTCCTGTAGGCCCCCTTTAAGTATTGGAAGGTCGCAATAAGGTCTCCTCGCAGCCTTCTCTTCTCCAAGCTGAACAACCCCAACTCTCTCAGCCTGGCCTCATAGGAGAGGTGCTCCAGCCCTCAGATCATTTTGGTGTCCCTCCTCTGGACCCGCTCCAACAGTTCCATGCCCTTCTTGTGCTGAGGGCCCCAGAGCTGGACGCAGCACTGCAGGTGGGGTCTCACCAGAGCAGAGCAGAGGGGCAGAATCACCTCCCTCGACCTGCTGGCCACGCTGCTTTTGATGCAGCCCAGGATACGGTTGGCTTTCTGGGCTGCGAGCACACATTGCCAGCTCATGTAGCTGGCTGTTTGCAGATCTTTACTCAGAGGCACCAGCAAAGTTGCTCCTAATGTCTCAGTAATGCTAAGTATATGAAAAAATTGAGATTCCTTGGACAGTTGTTGTGCTGTCTTCCTTCCAAAGCTGTAGGGAGCTACCCAGTTTTAGAGATGACAAGAAAGAAAATGGCTTGCTCACACTCATTGAGCAAGTAGCAGCCTGGCAGATCTGCCACTGAGGCAGATCTTAGCAGTGACGAGCCTGAGACTCTGTCTATCCCTCCAGGAGACCCAGCTCATAGGTGAAAGAAATTCAATGTCATTTATCTCTCTTCTAAGTTTTTCTGTTGTTCAAAGCAGCCTTCTTCCCTCCCCACTCCAGGGGGGAGCTAGATGCATGCAGCTAGCTCTGAGTAAGTGGTGAGGAGTTCACAATTCCCAAAAATAGCATTGCGTATAGGCAGTAGCTGTGTCTCTGAAGGAGTACAGCTCTGCTTATGTGGCATAATGCCTGCTATAGTTAGCATTGCTTAGTCGGCTAATTAGCCTAGTGAAGGTCCTGCACTAGCACTTGCATATTATTTCCCTTTGCAGAGTTAGCTCAGCTGTGGTATCTCTGCATACTACATCACTGTCCAGAAAACAGCTGGATTCCTGGTATGTCTGTGTGTTGATTATCAAGCAGATAAATAGCTAATATATATATACACATATATCTCTGTGGTTTGACCTACATTTCTCTAAAAAAAAGTTGCTCCTAAGCTGATTGAATGAAAGAAGAAATTCTGTCCTTAGATTACAGGTCTCAGGGTAACTTATATTCAGTGAATATTTTACCTTACATGCATCAGAACATATACTTGTACATAAAAAAAAAAAAATTATTACTTATAGCTTCACAAACTTAAATTGTTGTTTTTCAACATATCTTCATAGTTTAAAACCAACTACAGCATTGTAAATCAGTCTTCACAGCAGAAGGTATAGCATATCTGAAAAAATATTTGTATTATACGACAGAAAAAAATTGAAGAGGAATCATTGAATGTTTCTAAAATATAATTATCTGGTACCTGTAACTTAGCTAATTAATTAAAATATGACTGCTTTATTACATGCTTTTGACACTTCATTTACTAAAATAGCACATGATAACGATCCTAAGATATCACCTGGGGACATTTCTCATTATCTTGCCCATGTAAGTGGACTTTTTTCTCCTCTACCTCATATGGAATAATTATAAATAAAGGAACTTATGAACTCATACAGTATTTTGATTACAAACTTGAAAAAAAGACTAGAAATTGCATAAAATGACAGCATTTATTACATCAATGAAAAATAGAGATAGCCCACTTCTCACCTGGAACTTCAGAACAGTGAGGATGACATTAAGATAACTAAAAAATTATAAAAAAGTTCACCCAGAGGATCCCATAGAGCATTTCTAGGTGTTTAGAAAAGCTGACGGATTCAATGTCTAAGAAATGCAGAAGGTCCATTTCCCCACAGCCTTACCCTTAGTGAAGTAATTTATTTCTGGCATAAATAGGGGTTTAAGTGTTATTTCTCCTTTGGCAGATTTTTTACTCAATTTGTAGAAGTGCATCTTACTACGAAAAGTGAAAGGCAGCAAAAATCTGAGCTCAGGCTCTGCTGTGCAGCAATGAGAGGCAAGAACAAAGATATCTGCATTCCTCCAGGAAAGGTTAAGGATATTTCTATAACTGACATTCAGCAAAAAGAATAAATCATTTCCTGTGCACCTCTCCAAGAGCATAACGCAGTGAAAGGCAGCTAACAATCAGACCTTCTGCTCTGACAACAGATGCTACATTCTATAGTTAAATTCAAATTATTTTAT
The DNA here is from genome assembly GCF_030463565.1 of Pelecanus crispus. NCBI lineage: Eukaryota > Metazoa > Chordata > Aves > Pelecaniformes > Pelecanidae > Pelecanus > Pelecanus crispus. Next base: position 67,923,506 of record NC_134646.1, on the reverse strand, counting down.
GAGCCACTGAAACACACAGATATGTGTCCCTGTGACATTAATATTCAGTAAGTTTTCAATTTTATTTCTAGTTCAGTTCGAGTTGAAGAAGATCAAACCTAAAAGCTATGAATAAGTAGAATGAAAAACTAAGTTTGGAATTTTGCCTGGAAATTGCTCAAAAAAGCATATAAATATATATTATATATATAAAAATATATATCTTGCACTTAGAAACAGGATTACGGGACCCTGCTGATTACTGTAAACAAAAAGTTAACAACTCAGTTTGAGGTCTCACGCAGAAGATGACTCCTTCAGCAACTGCATGAAAGTCTATTGTGTGGACCAGTGGCTCAGAGGACAAAGCCTCGCATCAATTTTATCTGCAGTTCCCAAATCTTCAAAATCTCCAATCCTGGTGTAAACTGTATATTATGCAATCAAAATCTGACAGCCAGAGAAAGTACAACTGTAGGATGCTTTTAACAGTCACTATAGATATTGTGTGGAGAAGAGGCAAGACATATGTTTATCTGAAAAAATGACCAGGAAACCAAGAATTTAATTGCTGTTTAAAAATCAACCTCTCACTGAATTGTAGTACCTCTTGTAATTGTGAAGGAGGTTCATACAAGTTGAAATCATTTATGTAACACCTGCTTTACAAAACTAGAAAGTTTATCTATTATCTATTCTGAGACATTTAATAAGCTAAAGATTATTATTAAAAAAATTACAAGACTGGCATTTCAAAGGTCTGATCAAAAATGGATCAATGGGCTTTATGGTAGTGAAGGAAGGCTCTTCTGAATTCTTTTCAAAGATGAGAACATAACCTGTAGTTTCTGAGTAGAGAAAGAAAATATACTAAAAAAAGTAGAAAACAGACAAGATGACTAATAAAAGGTTCAGGTTAATCTTTCACTTCCTATGAATGAAATGTAGAAATTTTACCAACTACGAATCTACAGCACCCCAGTGAAAGTGAAAAGAAAGGGGCAAAAAAATCATATAATACTCTTACTCCAAATTCCTCCTTCCCTGGTTTTGCAAATGATAGTGTTGACTTTTGTCCTAATACATTAAACATAACCCTATTTTTAATAATACAAAAACCATACGAATCAGATTTTAATTCACAAAAAGGCAAGAACTTCAAACTCTAACAAAGGTTTCTTTTTGAAACAAGTGCCAGTATAGCTTTGGCCTATGTCAAAGCACTTCAGTCCCTATACAAACAGTAGAGTCAGCAGGATCTTGTTCCTAAAAAAATATCAGAAACACTGATGCTATTACAGATACATGTCCTGTGTGGGTGGACCCACTGGAACCCGCTAGAGAATGGTGGTTTAATGGGTAGCTCTCATTAAACCCTGTCATTGCCAAGGTCCTTACAACGAACTATGGAAAAAGACACGGTAGCAAAACCAGGCTTCTTTTCACAATACACGTTTAAAGGTAACTTGCTAACAGACTATTTCCAAGAGGTATAAACACATTTCTGAAATAGAAATGAAAGTAGGGTTTTATCCTTCACCCTATATGCAGAACAATAATAGCAGTTCTTGCAATTTAGTATTTAATCATATTTCATTTCATAATATGTTTGCATATGGAAAAAAGTATTTCTCATAAAATGAGGGGAAACGGAACAGACATGCTAGCTACATGTGACTGGAACAGTATTTTCAATAAAGATTTGATAAACCTAAAATTTTCAAGAACATCATTTACTTTTCCTAAGTGTACAAGCAATCTGGACGCCTGTTGTACAATACCCATGCTCCACTGTCTTCTGTAGGATGTACTCATCTATTTCTCCTAAGCCACTTGCTTTTTGTGATTTATCAGCTCATTTATTGGATTATGTCAACTTCTAGATAAAGAACTGATGGTCTGGTATTCCCAAGTAAGTATAATCTCCTCTGTCTAATGTTCAAGGGTTTAGTTCAGTGCATAAACTCAAAGATCTTTAAGCCAGGATCCAGGATAGAGTTTAGATACTGCCTCTATATAAATTTACATCCAATGATAAAAGCACAATGGCATTAACAAGGTCAACAATCAGTCCTATCTCCTTGATACTTGTATGAAGAGCATATGCCTACCACAGCCTTAAAAATTGCAGAATTTCAGATTACAAGTGGGAGAGTCACACACAAGGAAAACGAAATACATAACTCTAGGGGGAAAAAGCAAGAAAATTCCCCTTTTCCATTGCAACTTCTAAGAACTTGTGAGAAGGGCACGTTTTGGATATGCCTCCAGTCACAGCCATTCAGAGGAATGTTACAGCTCCTGATCAGGAAACCAGCAGGGTTTGCCCTGTCCTGAGGTGTTGTCTTCCTTCACAAGTTTTCCCTTGGGGCATCAAGCTATACAGTTTTTCTTCTGGATCGGTGACTGAATGCAGCGACTTGTTATCCCAACCAAATAGGTTTTGCTAGCTTTGTTTCAATATGTCCTAAAAATCACCAGGCTCAGGATCTGTGTAAAATTAATTCCAAATCAAGGTTTCCATCACTAAACAAATCCTAACACTTCTGGAAATAGCTGTAAATACTGGAGTAATGAGTCTTTGGGTATAATATTCCACTAAATACGCTTAGCAATCTAGGTGTGTCAAACAAAAGTTTAGATACGTTTGGAGGTTTTGTCTAATCTGAAAAGATACAACAATCCATTTCTGATGAATAGAGCACTTTTAAATATAGAACAATATGGAATCTGGATGCAATTGGCTAGATATTCAGCAAAGTGCCCACTGGCAAATTTTGTTAGTGGCAGATAGGTTTATTTCAGGCACCAGGGAAGAACCTAATCTAGCAATGTCTTGCCAGCTTCATGACTGAAAGCACCACTGTAGGTATCCGGTCTATAGGATATGCTGTAGATAGTTCTTATGTCTTGTACAATGCACACAAAACAGAAAAGTGACAAAATAAAGTTCTGAATGGGGTACAAGTAAAAATCTTTTGAACTCAACACTACTTTATAGGATATTATATGCAAGAAAAGAAATTAATTTCAGTAAAATCAACACTATCCAGTGAGGCCCCTCTACTACTGCCAAAAATCATAGAATCAGAATGGTTTGGGTTAGAAGGGACCTTAAAGGTCATCTAGTTCCAACCCTCCTGCCACAGGCAGGGACACCTTCCACTAGACCAGGTTGCTCAAAGCTCCATCCAACCTGGCCTTGAACTCTTCCAGGGATGGGGCACCCACAACTTCTCTGGGCAACCTGTTCCTCACCACCCTCATAGTGAAGAATTTCTTCCTTAGATCTAACCTAAATCGACCCTCTCTCAGTTTAAAGCCATTACCCCTTGTCCTATCACTACATACCCTTGTAAAAAGTCCCTCTCCAGCTTTCTTGCAGGCCCCCTTCAGGTGCTGGAAGGCTGCTATAAGGTCTCCCTGGAGCCTTCTCTTCTCCAGCCTGAACAACCCCAACTCTCTCAGCCTGTCTTCGTAGGAGAGGTGCTCCAGCGCTCTGATCATCTTTGTGGCCCTCATCTGAACTCACTGCAACAGGTCTATGTCCTTCATATGTTGGGGGCCCCAGACCTGAATGCAGTACTCCAGGTGAGGTCTCACGAGAGCAGAGTAAAGGGTGAGAATCACCTCCCTCAACCAGCTGGTCACGCTTCTTTTGATGCAGCCCAGGATATGGTTGGCTTTCTGGGCTGCAAGCACACATTGCCAGGTCATGTTGAGCTTCTCATCAACCAACACCCCCAAGCCCTTCTCCTCAGGGATGCTTTCAATCCATTCCAGCCTCTATTTGTGCTTGGGATTGCTCCGACCCATGAGCAGGACCTTGTACTTGGCCTTCTTGAACTTCATGAGTTTTGCATGGGCCCCACCTCTCAAGCCTGTCAAAGTCCCTCTGGATGACATCCCTTCCCTCCAACATGTCGACTGCACCACACAGCTTGGTGTCATCGGCAAACCTGCTGAGGGTGCACTCAATCCCACTCTCCATGTCACTGACCAAGGTGTTAAATAGCACCAGTCCCAATACTGACACCTGAGGAAGACCACTCGTCACTGGTCTCCACTTGGACATCAAGCCGTTGACTGCAGCTCTTTGAGTGTGACCATCCAGCCAATTCCTATCCACTGAGTCATCCATCCATCAAATCCATATCTCTCCAATTTAGAGACAAGGATGTCATGTGGGACAATGTCAAATGCTTTGCACAAGATCAGGTAGATGACATCAGTTGCTCTTCCCTTACCTACCAACACTGTAAGCCCGTTGTAGAAGGCCACCAAATTTGGCAGGCACAATTTGCCCTTAGTGAAGCCATCTTGGATGTCACCAATCACCTCCTGATTTTCCATGTGCCTTAGCACAGTTTCTAGGACAATCTGCTCCATGTTCTTGCCGGGTACAGAGGTGAGACTGACTGGCCTGTAGTTGCCCGGGTCTTCCTTTTTTCCTTTTTTAAAAATGGGGGTTATGTTTCCCCTTTTCCAATCAGTGGGAACTTCACCGGACTTCCATGACTTCTCAAATGTGATGGATAGTGGCTTAGCAACTTCATCTGCCAGTTCCCTCAGGACCCTTGGACGCATCTCATCAGCTCCCATGGACTTGTGCGCCTTCAGATTCCTTAGATGGTCTCAAACCTGATCATCTCCTACAGTGGGCGGTTCTTCATTCTCCCAGTCCCTGCCTTTGTCTTCTGTGACTTGGGTGGTGTGGCTTGAGCACATGCCAATGAAGACTGAGGCGGATCTTCAGAGAAAATAATTAGAATGATTTCCTGATCACTTATCAAGATTGTTCATTACCAGTACTACTATCATATGTTTTGCCATATCTACAGCAATGTCAAAGCTCATGAGAATAAAACCTTTCTGAGGGATTCAGCTGTTTCTGTAAGTTAATCCCCTTTAAGAATGTCAGGTAGACCATTTAAATAATATCAAACTTGCCTTGCAACACTTTCTTTAAACTGCAAGTTTTAATGAGTTGTTGCCTACTATGTCATAAGAGATTTTCCAGGACAAAGTAAGGTTATATTAATGTCACTGACTGCAAAGTATTGATCTTAGTATTTACCCAGATTTGTGGAATACAAATGTATCAATTGTGCATCAATTAAAACTACACTGATTAGACAGTTTATAATGGGGAAGAAAAATCACATGTTCGTATACTCAACTCTCTTTGTGCCAACACATTATCTTTATCCCATTAAAGAGCCTTATGCCATCTGTACCATCTGTGACACCAGCTGGTACATTGGTCCAAAAATATCTCTTCAATTATAGTATACTGATTAGTTTTTAGTATAGAATCAATTGTAGCTTAACTGAATTATAAAAATAAATTGGTTTTTTTTTCTTATATCTGTGATTTGATTTTGATAATGAAAATTCAGAAACTTCCTGTTCTTTTCCTAAGATTTAGAGATTTCATAATGTGCTTCACATAAAATGAAGTAAATAAAGAGTTAAAGAGCGGATATTTGTTAAATAAGTTAGGTATTGGGACCTCATTCAAAATGAGACACGAACCATTTATAGTAACAACCAAATAAGGAGCTCTTTTTCCCCCAAGTTCTCCTTCTAAACAAATATGGCATACATTAAAACGTAACTTTACAAAGACAACAGACAGGTTGATTTTGTTTTCCTACATAAAGATTTATCTTATTCAGTATAGAGTTATATCTATAAAGCAAATTGAATGAAATTCCTGCTACGATGAAACTTACAGCAAGATTCTCATTCATTTCAGCAAGCCAAGATTTATATTACACAATTAACTGAAAGGTGTACATCCTTCTGTACCCCTCACACTTTTCAGACTTTGTATCTTAGGGCCTGATCCTTTGATCAATCACATTACGCCTACTTTTAAGCATAACTACAAGACAAGATCTGAGTTTTATGCTATAAATCATTCACACTCTGAAATTTTGCTATATATATTAATTACATTGGAAGTATACGTCAAAAGAACTGTATGTGATCATAAATACCAACAGCATCAGTTCAGCCCCTTTCTATATATGCATTATGGTGCAACCGTTTAATGACACAATCATGTGCTACAGTTTGAACATGAGTTCCTTTTGATAAGTTAATTTAATTAATGGATATTATTTGTTTACCAAATTCAAAACTTCACTCTTTCCACATTTTGTGCCCCCATAAATTTACTTACCAAACAGTACTGAAAATCCGAGCTGAAAATACAATTTTCTATGATGTTCATCACTACAGTGTCTAAGTGCTTCACAAACATTACTACATTTATATTCACAGCATCCCTGTGAGATGAGAGGGTATTATTATACCTACTTTATGCAGAACAGACGCATAGTGAGATTAAGATCAAAGGTATTGACTAATTTGGGCACTTGGTAGGAAACTCATGGAAGCTCATTTTCACAACGCTTAATACACAGCCTTTTGTATATGTTCAAAGCCAAGTTAGTAATGCTGCAAGTGCTCAGTATTCTGCAAATCAAACCCCAAGGATTCACTCAAAAAGCAAGAAATACACAGTGTCAGTCCCTAAAGTTTGTCTTAACTGACTCTTCTAACATCACATAGGAACTCTGTGAAAGAAGAAATCCAGTTCTCCAGTATAAATTAACCATATGGACCTCTTTTCTTTCCTGTATCCTACTTTGTTCACTACTTTCTAAATTGTTCAGTCAACAACTAAGGAATTGCACTGTTGTCTTCCTTACAAGCATTTCTATAAACCTTTTCATCACCTGAGAGTTTCCACTGTTTACTAAAAAGTAGAGGTTTTTTTGTTTCAGGTAAAATCGACAGCTAAGAAACTGATAGCTGCAGTACGTTATTGTGTCCCCATATAATTCAAAAACAGAGGGAGATGGAGTAATTTCTGGGTTTACAGACATTTTCTCACAGCAGAGAATATTGAGATACAGGAACACAAGGATCAATTTTAAGTTATTGTAGGGACATACTGTGATGTTTCCCCTCCTCCATCTAAGTTTGATTTTTCTCAGTGGTCATTTTTCATCTCATTTGTATCAGATGTGGTATGAACTAAGTGGGACTTAGTTAAAGTAGTCAAACTATCACAACTTGGGAAGGTAGCTCTTGTCAACTGAAGGGTCTTAAGTTAAAAAATTTACCTCTCAACCAGCAAAGATAAACACAAACCTGTGCAAAGATAAACATAGAGACATTTATAACAGCTCAGCTGATAGATGCTACACTCAAAAGCTGTAGTATTTTTATGGCTTTAAATATATATATATATATATATATACACACATGAGGTATAATAAGGAAGTCAGATGAAGTGATGCTAGTTATATTCAGAGGAACTTGGTGATGTGAATTTACAGAGGTTTAAATACTATGTATTCTTACTGTTAGTCACTCTTGCTGGTACATTCAAGACAATCTTAACCCATGCATCTACTTAGGCCAGAGGTAGGTAATGAAACCAGCTTCACATTTCTGTTGCCCTAGATCTTGAGTTCTTGTATTGTCAGAAATAGGTTTTCTCTACTGTTGGGAATCATGACCCCAACTCACCCGGGTATCTTGCTTTTGCACTCACAGGGCCAAAGATATCACAGATTAAATGATGTATTAGAAAAGTATTTTTAGTATTATAAATATTAAACTTTTTCAATTGGTTCGCCTATTATAATTCTCCTTTTCCCACCCTGTATAACCAAGAAATCAGGTTGGCCTCAAAGGTGGAGGGTTACAGAGAACAGTACAAAAAGTGCTTAGGTAGCTCAGTATTTCCAACACCATTTTCTGTGACATATGTGAAATCAAGTATGCCTTCTGTTTTGCTACACAGTACACGTTTGTTGGCATTTGGTTGAGGTGATCCGCAAAATTCAGTTGCAGTGTTGCCACATATGACTAATACAGTCATTGTGCCCACTAAACATTTAGATGGTTCGGTGAAGAACTCCAGCTCCTTACGAAATTTTTCTTACTCCCTTGCACACAGAAAGGATGAATAAGAAAATTAGGGAACATCTGAGAACAAGTCTCCTTGCCAAGAAGATAATGCTACTCGAAGGAACAGCAGGGAGGTCCCAGCAGGATGGCATTATTGCAGCAATGAAGAGCACCACGTCCGCCTTCTTACTCCTTTTGGGCTGAAAGGAGGGCAAATCTATCCTGTCAGAACTGTCGCCTGCCAGAAGAACTGTCAGGACCACATTGCGGACTCCAATGGAAACAAGCATTCAAGAAAGGTGACAGCAGCAATAAATTAAATGAAAAAAAAAAAGGGGCAAACAAAGCAACATATAATTTTGTTGTTCTAGTCATTCTGGCTTATGTGTTTCTTACTGGTTTTCCCTCCCTTCTTCTGCCCTAACGTTCCACTTCTAAGATATGTTGGTTTTCCTTTTAATTTGATCTTTTGTGAAAAGTTATTCAGTTATAATACTTCCTCATGCCCCCCCCCCCCCCCCCCAAAAAAAGGAAAAAAGCTGGCTTTGCATACTTTAAAGAAGCTGCTTCTGACAGCTTACTTGATCTGCAGTAGAAGTGCTCCTTCTAGTCGTGGGATTTTTTCCAGGGACAGATGCTCGCAAGCACAGTTGTGTTATACTGCCCTAATATTCAGTACACTTCAGTAAACAAAATGCAGATATTGTTAACCACCACAACAAATTTAGTTGTTTATGGGCCATACCATTTATACAAAGTCATTCAGAGCTATCATTTAATCTGGAATACTCTCAATACATTTAGCCATTTAAATTGCTGGAATAATGCCCAGACGGAAAGTGGCAAGATATTTAAAGATTGATCCCATTTTCTAAGTATGCCATGAATATAAAAGTCCTTCCACTTAATCTAATACACTTCTTCGGCCTATTAGTTTTTGATTGATAGAATGTCTTGAAATAAAAAAGCAGCAGTTGGCAGACATGGTAGAAATCAAAGATACTGTGAGTACAGAGACTAAATAGAAGCACATATTGGTTTCATGAAGGATATATTTTAGTTTCCTAAAAGTGGTGATCCTCTACGTTTATTATATTCTAAACCTTTGACTGTTAGAACTTGATTTTTAAGTAACAGATTTTCAATAAATTAGCAACCAATTTTTTTTTTTTTTAATGGGACAGTGACCTTTTTTATAACAATGAAGGCAAATCTGGGGAAACAAAATTAGACATCAGATTTTCAAATGGAGAGGTCAGAACTTCATCGTTTGCTTTCATGTTCAAGGCATACAGTTTCTATATTGTATTGCAATGGATCATTTTTTAAATATCTGCATGATATTGAAACAGCAACTCAAATTCTGCTAGAGAAACAAGGAGAATTAGAGAAACAATTATATTTCTGATATAACTAGCTGATTAAAGAACAGTTAATCAGCTATTCTTTATATTCTTCAGCCAAATTCAAGAAGATGCTAGGATTGTTTTTTCTAACAGTTTAAACTGATTGAAGAATAAGGTGATCACTGGTAAGTAGGATTAATGCTCTCAATAGAAAAATAAAATTTCTTTATGCAGAGTCCAGAGTGACATCCCTGGAAAGGTTCCAGTGAGCTCAATGGTTCCTCATACATGTTACATGAAAAGAAAACACACACTCACTATGATTAATCCAAAACGAAATGGTTAATAAAAAGGGTCTGTTCAAAGCTCTTAATTAGAGCTAGTTTAAAACTGTGCACTGTCTCTTAGGAAGCTTATGCAAACTGCTTGGTGCTAACATGCATCAGTAGGAAAAGAAAAAGAAGAGAAGCAAAGGGCAAAAAAAGCTTGGGAGTTCAACATGCTCTTCTGCAAATGTAGAGTTTTTAGGCAGCAATCTGCCATGAGTTAATGTTTCATCTTCCAATATCATGTCCCTCCTAGTAACTGCAATGCCAAGATGACAAAGGTGGCAATTGCAGGAGACCGTAAAAATCCATTCTGACATGAAGGAAACAAACTTCCAAGGGAAAAGGAGAAACATACCTTGTTGTGTAATGTCTATACAGCCAGGGAAGCATAAAGCAGAAATTCTATATAGTGATGCACTCACATTTTTCTAAGCCATGTTTCTCAAGGGTTAACGGTGGAGCATATTTAATCCTTTGAATGTCAAATCCCAAGGAAATCTAATTCCCATGAAATATCCTTCTCCTTACAAGCACATTCACTCTAAGGAGAACTGACTTCATAATCTGCGCTTTGCAACTTGCTATCTTTGTATTAAGCATCTTTAAAAACTCAGTTATGGGTAATACTTACTTTTATAGGCACTAATAACCGTTTCAAGGCCTCTCCCCAAACTGTAAACTAGTGGTTATTGCAAGATTTGTGGAATTTTATTTTTAAATTTGGAATTGTTTAAGAACCTTCATATAGGTATGTACAAAGTAGCAAGGGCTTTTGTCGTGACTGTGACCTTTAAGTATTAATTTTAAAACTTTAAAAGGTATTAAAAACTTCAGAAGGTACATGTTTGCTTTGTTTCTAAGAGAATTTAGAGGACTGATTATTAAACTTTTTCAAGCCAAAAATGATGCTACATAATTTTATACATACTTGACAGAGCCTCACATTTTCATTAGCTACACACATTGTCTAATTTAGCAAGTCTGTACACAAATTCATGGTAAAAGCCCTTTTCAAAACATTAATCACTCTGGAATAATCATTCTGGAATGATTTGAAGTTGTGAGAATCAATGTTTTTCCATTTCCCCTTTTAATGACCTGAAAGATAACAAACATTCCTGCATAATATACTTTCCTGTTAATTTGTGCCATTAACTATTACTGCTACCGTGAAGAGAGTTTTAGAATTCTCATTGAGATTAGATCACTCCGTGCTACAAATTTAAAAGAAAATTACATTCACCAGGGAGAGCCTCTGATTTTATTGCCATGATTTGTCTTTCAGAGTTAGCATTTGGCAAGAAGGGAACAAACGACAAGGTTCCCTTTTTTGCCAGGCCTCTTAATATTAACGTCTTCATCTGAGTTTATAATGGGTGAAGAGGCTTTTGTGGAACACAACCCAAAAACTATTAAAAATACATTATTTTCCCTTACCTTTTTTGCTTTTCTTTCCACCATGTTTTATTAGCATTTTTTAAACAATCTTTTTATACCTAGTAAATATGAACAACTACATCTCTATTCTAATACAGTGAATTATTTAGCTAAGAATAGAGTCCTATATAGGTTTCAGGGAAAAAAAACCCTGAAATAAATAAAAAAGCTCATTACTTGCAACACTTTTACAAATAAATGGAATATAGCCACATCTTCCATCCAGTTCAGTGACTTGAAAAGATATGTATATACAACATATGCAATCTTTGTTCAGAAGGCAAAACTTCCGCAACATAAAATGGAACATTTGCACAGTAAGCCAGAAGGCATAAGGCACCACAACTCCTCAACTCATTAGAGCTGAATAAGAAAACAGTGCTAATTCATAGTTCATTGTAATTAAAGAAATAACTAGAGTAATACTGAGCAATGCTCATTTTCTCTGAGAAAAGTCATTACAACACACAGTGAATAAGCTTTTAATCCTGTAATTTTTCCTAAGTTTAGTAGCTAGCTTACTTAAGATTAACATGTACACCAAAAGCATCATCATCAAATTGTAAAACATTTTAATACATATTTCAAATAGACTAAATGGGCAAAATATTGCTCATTTTGAATTCCCAGGTAAATTTCTCTTCTTGTAGTTTTTACAAAATAAAGATTTCTGTATTGCCTAAACCCATGAAAGGTTCAGTTTTTAAATGGATTTCTATGTTTGTCTTCAGAGCATAAAATCTCAGATATGTTAATCTCTTCAGTTGTTAATACATGTAGTAATAGGCTACAAAACCTGCTTATTGAGCATTCAGGAAGGATTTCATATGGTATGGTCTAATTATTTACACATTCACCATCTAGAATGGAAAGGAGAAGAGGATCTGGCAAGGGACATGGTCCTTGGTCTTTCTCTTTCTCCCACCTCTCTTTCCCTTCCTCCATCTCTCTCTCCTTTTTCTTCTCTTAGAGGCTTTCAGACTCAAAATAGCAAAGTCATATGAACTTAAGTTCTACAGGCACATATGACAAATTTTTCCTAGTGTCCATGTGAAGTTCTATGAAGTCCTCTCATGATGTAAATCTGTAAATTCAACAGAAACCCCAATATTGTTCAAAGTATCTGGGAGAAAACTGGGGGAAAAAAAATCCTAGGAGAACTACAATGAAGTAGTTTGACATGACATGAAGTAAAAAATGACACAACTGACAGGCTATACAAATTCAACTATTGGACAAGTTAAGATCTGAATAGTATATCAGCAATCCTTTAAGAAAGGACTGTTTGTGAAGAGCAACTACTGGGACAAGGGAATGAACTCAGGAGGATATGCTATTCTTGACACTGGATGTCTATTATTTATTTTTGTTTTCTCTTGCTTTTCTCTACGCCATTTATTTAATAGTCTTCATGTAGGAAATGGTGACTAGAACCAGGCAGGTTTCAGTAACTCACTCCATGCATAAGCAGACAAAAAGAACATGGTTTTGCTTCAGTAATAAAGTTAGGAAACAACTCTTGCCTCCTAATTAGTAGTCATGATAGTTTCTAATTAAGGCAGTTGAGGGCTTTGATATTGGAAAAGACATATACTGTAATCCCTGTATGTAATTCTGCTGTCGTCAGTGTCTAGCTTTCAGATTGTCTTTGCCCTGTCGCTTCACTGCTCGATAGAAAAGGGGTACAAGCAGGCACATAAGTATTAATGCTGAGAGACACATTGGAAGAATGTTTCAGTCCAAAGGACGCCTGTTCAATATTAATAAAGATTCTTGTTAGTTTTGAATAACTGGGAGGAAAATTTCTTTTCATGGTTTGAGATGTGACTTGATTTCAAAGTACCGCTTAACTTATTTGCATAGGAGAAGAAAAGGCAAATGGACCACAGGGGACAAACTATTACCCTGTTCACAAGAAGTCCATATTTAAAAAACAGTACTGACAATCTCCAGTGGGAATTTTTTGAGCTATCCAAGGTCTGAGAGTATATGAAGTACCCTAGGGAGAGCAGAACATTTAACTAGTTCTCAAATAACTTGGGTTACTTTTTCCTTAAATATTTTGTCAAATGTACTATTTGACAGGGAAAAATACACACACTGATTGACAGCTTGGAATTGTTCCTGAATTATTCATAACTCAACTCATAAATACATGGTTTGAGGAAATGCAAACAATATTAAAAAAGTTTATAAATAAACAGTTGATAACCTATAATATTTTAGCCGTATGTGGTGCAGAATCAGCAGTACAATTCCTCCAAATTTATCTTTGTGACAGACAACTTGTTGTCTTCTTGGTGTCTCTCATTTGCATTTTATAAAATCTGCAGCAGAACATATATTCATGGCATGGAATAACTGGGAAAGACTCGTAACTGCCCTAGGTTAACTGAGTAGGTTGCCAATTTACTGAGGAGATACTTCAGTGCTGCTCATTTTTGGAAGTGAAACCCTCCAGTTTTTCAACACGTGCTTTGACCTTGGACCCCAATCTTATTGCAGTATCGAGCTCTAATTGATGTATACCTGGCAATAGTCATAGTCTGTTTCTCTAGCCGCAGTTACAAGATACCTGCTCTCTGAAACTACTGTGTAAGGAATTAGTCAAATTACTGAGCCTTGAGCATTGACTAAAATAGTGTCTCTAGCATGGAATTGTTTCCCATTGCAACTACGTTATTCCATTTGTTTTTCTTTAAAATACAATAAGCCATTTTTTTATTCTCTTGTTTTTCATTTGGAGCAGTCACTACTACATTAAATTCATGCCATTTAAATACTGCATAGAAAAGGGTTCAGTGTAATTATCTTTCCAGTATTTATGTTATAACATTCATCGTATTCCTATGAGAGATGTTGAAGCAGGAAGAGCAGGAAGATTTCTCCAGTGCCAGGACATTCTAAGATTTTACAGTAAGAGTGAAGATTATTCATTCTGAAAATAGAGTTAAAGCATCTGAACATTGCAGCAAATCAAATATTTATTTGCCTGCTCCAAATTCATAAATGGAAATTGTCTCTGAAAGTATAATTAATTCTATAAAGTTAAAACAACATGTTGACAAACTCAGTTTCAAGATCATACAAATAAACTAAAATATGAAAAACAAATTGCAGAGAAGAAATAATCTGTTTTAAAGATCGAATATGCATTACTTTACAGTATTTCAAGCTACAAACATAATTGTTGTGAATTACCAAGTAATTCAGTATTTGCAGTTGTCATTACTTTTTAAAAATATGAACAAAAATATTTCAGTTGTTTTTTAAGTATTAAACTGTAAGCCTCAACTGCCTAATGACTATTTTTATACCCCTTTACTAGTGTAAGGTAGCTTAAGACAACCAATGGGGAACCTGTTTTGCATAAAGGAATACCTAAGTGAGAATGAGCCACCACAATATCATTTGCAAGCCCACCTTCATCCTGCTGACAGAAAACAGTAGGTATTGACCAAGTATCTCAGTAACCAGGTGCTCTGTAGCTACCATAGCACTGTCATGGGTACTAGGAGGAAGGTTAAATTCCAGCAGACCTTTGGCTGACTTAACTTATTCCAGAGAATGGATGAGCATCTCCATGGTCAAGCCTAGGGGGTTTCAGAAATGTCCCACTTGTTTATGTGTATGAAATCCTACCTAGCTGCGGATCATGAACGCCGTGGGATATGCCATATATAACATGTGTTACAGATGTCAGTAGGCTCTAGTACTGAAGTCCAAGAAAACCTATTCAGCCAGTGGGATCACCCTGGACAACAGAACAGTGCTGAAGAAAGTACCTCAGGGTGTCAGTCTTCTTGATCCTGATAAATATTCAAAGGTTCTTATACAGGTATTCCTATGGGAATATGCTTTCTATCATTTGGTACTAGATAAAGCAAAATTAATAGCTTCATTTGGTATTAACTGTGTCAGATGCTGATTTTGTCTCTGTTGGAGTGACCCAGAGTAACTTAATTGAGTCTGATTTTACAGTGATTCATATATCTGCTAATTCACTTTGCCAAGACAAAATAAAGCCTGAATTCTACCATTACTTATCAACTGGTTTAAGACCCTTTCCAGAGGTGCAAATGGTTAGCCAGTTTAAAGGTACTGAAGAATCAGACCTATTAAATTCAGTGCAAGTTGCTTTAGATTCACACACCATTTCTAGAAAGCTGATTCCTTAGGCCTACTGAGATTGCTGATAAATAACCCAGTTAAAAAAAATTCTAAAATTCCAATGAACAAAATGCTGAGTGTATTGAAAGGGTTACAGCAAATTCATTTTTGCATCATTAGCTCCAGTAACAATACGAAAAATAAACGGAAGTGCAGAAAATAATAGGTACAAACTGATACAGTATTCAGAAATCAAACATGTATTTAGTAAACCATAATATGCATGGTGATTAAAGCAGCCATTTGTTGGTAATATTAGCCTACAGCTTTAAAAATGAGTGCCCAAGAATAACTAAATGATTATGCTTAGATTAAAAGGCATATCAAACGTGTTTACTTGGATAATACAGGGATAAGGGCAGTTTAAAACCAGAAGTATGTTGTATTTAACCAGCTCATTTTTTCTAAATGCTGAAACTAAGCTACTGGAACATATCCTTTAAAGTCAATGTGTAAATAAAATAACATATCACTCAGGATATGGTGACTTAGCTCTTCATGACAAAACAGTGTCATGCACTTTTTTAATTCTGTTTGACACAAATTCAATAAACTGAGTACCTGGTTTTTTATTGTCATAAAATGTGTACAAGGGGATGAAAAATGCTGCCAAGACACAAAAGGGTTGTTTGGGGCAGTGGTTTTTGTTTTGTTTTTACATAACATTGCAAAGTACAAATATTATGGTAAAAAGAGGAATCAGTGCTGAATAAAATCCTTAACTGTGTGTATGTTCCTGAGGAAAATAATGTGAAGCAGATTAACCATCACTTCAGGATGGTTGCTGTTTAATTTAATATTCATAAGAGTTAGACTTTCAATGGGTGAGATATTTCACAGCCACCCTCCAATTTAGAAAGAAGCATTTCTTTCAGTATTTATTAATAAATACAGTACATAGCACCATTATGTATAAAAGTGACAGGATGTTACCTTTCTCCATTTCCTGAAAGACAAAGGGATTGATCATGTAATTTCCATGTGAATATACTCTGACAGTGATCAAAGGAGGTTTTATTCATCAAAACAGATTTTTGGGTTGGGCCCTGATAAATTGATAAATTTAATTACTGGGATTTTTACATTTATTCATTTATTTTCTGATTGAGGGATTTTTTTTTTTCTGCAGACCTTTTCTGCAGACCATGTATTTTGATGTGCTGCAAAATGAATGCTCATGCAGTACAATTATTTATATCACATTATGATAAAGCACCTTCAATCAAAGCTGTACCATTTTTAATCTCTTTGCACAATAGACTCAAGACAGTAGCAACTTTTTGTACCTGTAACTTGACTGATGTTAAATTAAGTAATCCCACTGTATCAGAAATTCAGAATTCTTGGAAAGACAACAATTTCTCCTACACTAAAAATTTCAATAGGAAAGGTACCTTTAGAGCTCAAACTTTTCCAGGCAAAAATTCGCTTTATCAAGCAGCAATTCCTAAGCAATTTCTTGCAGTTTGCAGGCTTCTGATGATACTGTTGCAAATCTTCATTCTCTTCATGTGTTTTCTTCTCAGGGGCTAACACTTCCATCCTAAACAAAAACTTAACCTTTAGTTTTTCTGAAGGTTATATACACAACTTCAGTCCATAGACTAGGGGTAAGGGAGATGGGGGAAGAAGGGAGGAGATGGACTCGGGATAAAGGGAAAAGCTTTAGGATCTTATTAACTGTTATTCTTAGCTCATACATACTTAGTATTAATTAACTTAAATGGAATTATTGTATTGATATTCTTTTTTGAATTATTTATCTGGAACATTAATGTATTTGTAAAAAAAACAGATGGGAAAAAAACCAGGTTTTATCTACTATTTTAAAAAACTTCTCTTTTACTTAAATGATATAAATTATATAACATCTTTAGATGGTAAATAAATATTTACCTCTTACCTTAGTCAGTTGTTTAAGTAAAGGAAATAATGTAATCCTCTATGCATGAACCTATTATCCTTTCTATCTTAGCTTGCCTTACATCAGTGTCATAGAGGAGGGCTGCATTCCTCTAGCTGTTATTGAAAGACAGCTGCTCTACCCAGAAAAGATGAATAGTTGGGTTTCTGTGCTGCCTTAATACCACTGTCACTCAAATGCAGAAAAGCAGCTGAGCCACTTAAAGCCAGTTGTACACTTGGGGGCCATTTCTCTAGACTACCTTCTGATTCACGCAGGCAGACCAATAAATTTCTATATGACATTATTTTTTCTTGCTAGACTGCCACTTTGAAGGAGCCGGGGGCGATTAGCAACAACCAACACTGACTAGGACCTAACCAAAGCCCTACTCAGGGGTCACAGACCCAAGAAAAAGCACCTACCCAGTGCTCCAGGACTTTTACGCTACTCCAAGGTCATGTGGTAGTCCTAAACAGCATTCCTGTTTGCTCTTCAGCGAGCTCCAGCCTGAGATGCCGAGGAGATGACTGCTGCTGAGCACTGAACCAAACTGCAAGCTGCAGCAGCCCTTTGACAACGAGCCATAGACTGCACCGGGGGAGCTACTGTAATTACAAACAATAACTGCACCCAGCCAGGAGCAGGACACCAAAGTGGCCCCTATTTCACTCCCCTCCTTCTCCCTCACGCTGCGCTCTCACCCACAATCTGAACCTAACAACATTAAACACAATTTAAGTTCTAAAGACAGAAATTAGGAACGAGTCAAAATAAAAAAATAAATTGGCATTGGTCACAGTACACACCAGAGTCTGAGAAATGAAGCTGACTTTTCAATTGTAAACTTATTGCTTCCTAAAGAAAGAAAGCATGATGTAACACATGACCTCACTGCGTGCATTTGCGTCAGGAGTTTCTGTTGATTAGGCAAACCAGTCAAGGAACAAGTTTCTATTTCCTGAAATTTATTTTTTTAAAGATACTAGAACTCCAAGGTTTTTTTTTAATCAGTCCGCTTTCCTTCTAACTGAATTAATCTTAATGACAATTACATACATTTGCAAGTTTCATGTATGTGAAATTCCCTGCATACATTTGAACTATGGCTTAACTATTTTGCTTTGTGCAAAATGTTACACACAAAACCCCATACCTATCTATAACAACTGGAGACATCTCAGATCTATCAGCACAGGCTAGGATGGAGTTTTTTAAGCACACTAATTCCAACTTTGGAAACAGCCTATCAATCAGCAGTGAATTCTGTTCATAACAGCAGAGAAGCATGGGCCTTAAAAATGGATTTTTGGGCAGACAAAGTAAAGGGAAGCAATTCCATTCAGATTCATATCTAGGGATATATTTCAGGCCCATCGCTATTTGTAACTGAGCAAAGCTTGAATTTGCACTGTAGGAACAGTACTTGCTGGTATCGGGTCCTTTGAGTCCC
The DNA here is from genome assembly GCF_030463565.1 of Pelecanus crispus. Lineage (NCBI taxonomy): Eukaryota > Metazoa > Chordata > Aves > Pelecaniformes > Pelecanidae > Pelecanus > Pelecanus crispus. The sequence continues at coordinate 67,904,960 of NC_134646.1, read as the reverse complement.
ACGGCATGACACAGCATTCCAGTCATGGCTGTATTCCCATCACAAGCCACTACCAAAGTGAGCTGAATTTCAATCCGGTAACAGAGTTTCTGAAACTTCAGCAGAGAAACTTCTTCCAGTTTAAGCATGTTTCACAGCTTTCTCCTATCTTTCAAAGGTGCCATTCTGAGAATAAATACTAATTTTACATTGGTGTTTTACTGTGCTAACACATACATTTTCAACACAAAAGATTCAGTCTGGATTTCCAGAGAACTCCTGGAACAGAATTTTGAGTTGCAAGAGCAAAGCACAAATGTTAGTTATTGCGTAGAAATAATAGCTATTTTTGAAAGATAATGCTCTCAACTGCTTCTACATTCCATCTTTGTATGAAACTAATGTACTCGAGAAATTAGAGTTCATCCCTCTGAAAACTGGAGGTTTGCTTCTGATCAGTCTGTGCAGGGAATCCACAGAAAGTCACACATCTTCTCTGGTGGAACACATCTATATCGTTCCTGTCCAGTGCAAAGAGAAAATCAATACTATGCCCAACAGCACTGGAATATAGCATCATGTAGTATAGCTCCAAACAGCTAAAACCAGAAAGTGTTGTTGAAGTAATTTAACTTCAAGTTTTATTGATATAAACCTTCAGAGAAACTGCCTGCCCACGTAAAGGTCAGCTACAAAATCCTTGATCCTCCAGCTCAAATGCTAGCTCTCGTGACATATTCCATCACACTCCTCAGAGTGCCAGTTCAGAGCTGCCTCATATCAGAGATTCATTAATCCAAAGGTAGCATGAATGGGGAAGGAGACACAGGAGCTGACACAAGCATCTAGGAAAATTATGCCATGATGAGATAGTAAACAGGTATGCCTAGACATGGAGCAGCCATTCACACACAGGGGAGAGGGTTGCTGGATATGCCCCCATATTAGCATTTTAATAAGGTCTTCAGGAGGGACAAGAATACAGAGGAGCCTTGCCAGAGATGGGATATATGAAAGCACAAATTCAATGACGCTACTCAAGAGGATACAGAGAGGTAGAAACCTTGCTGAAATCTTCAGGATTTGCTCATGTGCAGCTGAAAACCGTGTCTTATTTGCCGTGATGTGAAGAGCTTCACTTGAGATTTAACTCTAGAAGGAAGTATTTTTTCTAAAAATGGTTCAGAAGATGTCAAAGGGTTCAGATTACACTGTATCTTTTTCCTTACTTCAAACCTTAATCAACTCCATAGCAATTTTCTTCTATGATAGAAGTATACATGAATCAGATGCTCTTTGCAGTGTTAATCATTATGCTAGAATTTTGTAGTGTGTTTAAAATAAACTTAAGCTGTAGAATAGTAAAGTTCAAGGCACCATTGAATTTTTCCAAGCAAATGAAACTGTACCTCATATATCCATAATACTTAATTTATAAAAGGAATTAACATCACTGTTCCGAGGTAATGCACTTGATTTACCTCTTTCTCCTCTGCAAATCATGTGCTCTGACTTTGAGAAAAGGAAATGGATTGGTAGTGAATTCCACATTTACAAACCCATGGACTGTAAAAAATTCATTACGTGCAATACTGGAGAAAACCCAGCCATGTTGTAAGGAAAACGAGAAAAGTATCATGTGTGGAAAGGATTTCAATCCACGCTGCACAGGATCCTTCCCTTCCCTAAATACACTGAATCATTGAATAATTTAGGCGAAATGAAAAAGGAGCCAAAGAGCACTCTGGGAGTACATTAACTGTGGGTGATCAGTGGAAGGCTGAACCCTTCAGCATGTTCAAATGAGCAGCCAGTTTCTGAAATTAATGCACGTTGTTCAGGGAGCTCCTGTAGGGGACTGGTACCTAGAAGTTACTGAGCCTAAGCAACCTCAGGATCTGGGAATGGGCAGATCTTCCACCTGGAAGCGAGTAGTGAAAAAGATAAGAAAGAAAATAAACAGAACTATGTACTAGTGGGATTATCAACAACAAGACAAATGTGGAGAAGTGATCTGCAAAAACCCTGCGATGCCTTTGGTTGGAGCCCTTACTTCTATGTTACTGCAGGAGTAACTGGGAACCTGCGCTCGTCCTGACCATGTGCCTCTAGTCAGGGAAGGCAAACTTTTTACTGCAGCAGTAACAGTGCACGGAGATTGGGGCTGCCCAAAGAAAGCAGGTTTTCACTATTTCATGTTATCAGATTTCATCTGTAATCAGTTACAGCCAAAAATAAATCTGTGTTTCTGTATACAAAGTTGCTGATTTCCTATTGATGGTTAAAGAGCTGTTGTTATGAGTGATCTAAATCGTGTCAGTTAAAAACTCCAGAGAGTCACAAGCTGATGAATCATGTAAGTGCTATGAGATGCCACAGAGCTACAGACATTGTGAGGAATATTTATTGGAGCTAGAAGGGAATGTCTTTTAACTGGGTGTACATGAACATGGCTGTAATAATAGCATGTATGCAAGTTGTCTCTTACTACTGCTTGATCTGATTTGAACTTTAGGAATACGGAAGTGAACTTTGGGTGGAGTTATTGAAAACTAAATATTTCTTCGCTTGATAATGAAATAGCAGTTGGAAAGACCAGAGGGATCTTTATAGAGTGAGAAATGGCTCAGGAATACTCCAGATTAAACAGTCAAAACTGACATGGCATCTACACGTAGTTTTGGGGGAATCTTTACAGAACTAATTAGTTGGATTAGTTGATTAGCACAACTACTTCAAGAACCTCCAGTTATGACTACATGGTCTCGTAAGGGTCTTGAAGAAAAAAATTGTTGAACGTCAAAGATGAAGCTAGGTTAAACCAGTGACAATTGCTGAAAACATTAGACCACTAGAGATTGCAGCTATAAGTTAAGAAATGAATACTGAAAAATGGGGCAAGGTTACAGAATCCAGTTCTGGATGAATGTGTGGGTCACTGCTGATATATTAAGGAATATTACAATTAGATGCTTCAGAGAAAAAGCAGTGTTTGGTTTTGTTTTTCCCAGCAGAAACAGATTTTAATAGTATTTTATGATATCCAATTTTGGCAGATGAAGGAAAGGATTTGTGAGTGGAAAGGAAAATTTCATTCTCTTTCTGTAAAATGAAAGATGGGACAGAAAAATATTGGAAGCAAAAATATATCAGCTATTTATTTACCCCCATTATATAGTGCACTCTAAGGTTTTGCTGTTGCATTAACTTGAGCTTCATGAACATCTTTTTATTAAGACCTTTTCAGCATGCTTGTTTGTCTATTTATAGGCAAAAAATGGCAATTGGATAAATACCAGGAATCAAAAGCTTCCGGTAGGCTTTAATATAAATTTAAATTTGGGGTTCTGCTTTTGCCAAGAGAAAACAAACAGGTAAATCTTAATTTAACCTGAACATAGTGAAGAGTTGAGCAGTGCCAGTCATGCTGGAAAGTCTGTGGGAAGCATTTGAAAATATCCCACAAATATAGGAAGAACTGCTATTTTTGTTTTTTCTCACCTCAAAAAGGTTATCCTCCTTGATGTATGAAATTCTATAGGTCTTGCCTGTTCATGCATGGTGAATTCGTATATTGTAAATGAGGAGCAAAGAAAATAAATAGGAATAGCAGGGCAGCACTGCCCTGGAATTCTTTTGGTTTATTTAGCTCTGGACCCTTTGGTGGGACAGGGCAGGTTAATACCTGATTTCAGGTTGTATTAGGTTGCCTGCATTAGAAGGAGAACATCGGTGTTCGCACACATTATGTCACAGTACCTGTGGGCAGTGCAGGTGACAGGAACACATTTTGACACCATCAACAATTATTTGACTGCAGCAAGAACAATGAGGAACATAAGCAAGAGCAAGTATTTGTGGGTGGGAATTTCAGAGAACTCCTTCACTGTGCCAGAGGAATTTCACGTTGTAATGAGCTCTCTTGGGGTTATAGATATATTAGGATGAGCTCTCACTGGATGATTCAGTAGCTGCACTAAACTGAGAGGGTTTGCCTCCTGTCAGATTATAGTGATAAGAGAGATGACAGTGACTCTGATATGGGCAGAAAGGATTTTAATATTAATCCATTGTTAATGTTAATTAAAACATTCCTACTTGCTCTTAGCATTTGTCTGGGGTGTGTATATATATATATTCCACCCCAGTTGGTTAAAGTGACAGGTGTTTTTAAATGTTCAGTGATAACAGATATTTCTCATCAAAGAGAACTACAGCCTATATACTGGTGAAAAAATAGAATTTTATGGCTGCCAAGAAGCCTTCTTGTCAATATGTCAAGCCTTAATTCTTACAGGATGTATTACAGGTACAAAGTAACTTTTCATTTTCCAAAATCACAGGAGAAAATTGAACTAATGAGAGGGGGTTAAAAAGGTATGCAAGGCCTGAGAACTTTTTATTTATTTCCAAAAGGTTTCTTTTCATAGGTTACATTACTTTACATGAGCAAATTTGAACAATCACATGCCATTGCTGTGAAAGGCACTACATAAATGATCCTTAGAAAACATTTTTTGAAAAACTATTCAGTAGTATCAGGCAGCTGAAAGGATTACCTTGGTTGGGTATTCCAAAATTTAAGAGCTCCATCCTCTGCCACTGAGATGGACATTAGCAGAGGGAGGTCACAGGGATGGCTTAAGTAAGGCAAGCATGCCAAGACTATACTAAGTTGATCCATCTTATTTGTGAGAACGGTATGCTCTGATACTAAAAGAAGGTAGCAACATACCTGGAAGTGTCATCAATATGGCTGTAGCTCATGAAGAATTAACAAGTGTACTGGACTGTTTAACTTCCTAAACAAAGAATTTTTATCTCATAGTCAGAGGATGAATATACCGAAGTCTTACATGTCTCCCATACAAATAGGTACCGTTTTGTACATTTGTATATCATCATGCTTTTACAAGAAAAAAACCTATTTAAAAAGTCTGAAAACTCAAACAGATGAGAATGAAGGTTGATGAGACTAATTATGGTAGCTTTGTATACAAATTATGGCATGACTTTGTGTATAATTTGTTAGAAATATTGATAGATCAGGTTGCTACTTTAAAATTAATAGAATGTGAGACTGGTCCTAAACAGTGTATGAAATCATATTATCTGTTTGTATCAAAAGTAGTGTCATGAGTGAATGACATTGGTGAGGATGAATAAAAAGTAGAGGAAACAAATATAAGTAGATTATTTGATTAACCTCTGTTAAACATATGGACATGCCAACATAATTCCTTTCAATACTTAAAGGGGGCTTATAAGAAAGATGGGGACAGACTTTTTAGTGCATGTATTTTGCTTCAAAACAGTAACAGGTATTCATTTTTAAACTGGTCTTGAGTTTATTATATGGACAGGATACAATCCCTCCCTGCCACTGACTTTGACTTCTCTTATTGGCCCTATGTCTGCTGTGCTCAAAAGCATTAACATAAACAGCAGAAGACTCCCAGTTAACTCATAACTATCAGAGCTCCATTTTAGATGATGATCACTACTTTGGAAAGTGCTACATTTTGCTTTTGCTCAGGCTCCTAATTAGCCCAATATCTGTCAAAATATTCCTAGAAGCTATCTGGAATTTCCTTTCTTTGTGGATCTTCATCATTTACATGAAATTTGTAACTAAAGAACCATGAACAAGTTGTCCATCCTTATTTTGTGGCGTGGAGTTTCCAAAATGCAACAAGAATAAATTTGGCCAGGACATGTGAACATTTTTTTTTTCTCCATACTTATAGATCACTCAGTACAGGACAGAGAAAAGGTGTTTAGTTCTCACATATCCAATTAATTCATTTTTTTGTAATGCTACAGAATTAAGAACATATTCCGTAAACCTCATAGGGACAGTAACTTACTTACGAACATCTAAGTAATCAAATGCATTATTAAACTAGCTTGCAAAGCTTTCACAGACAAATTAAATACAAGAGAAATAAACTACCTTTTCAGCACAATTAAAGGTTCCTTTCCTATCTGCTGGATGTTACATCTTCCAGGTCACCTTCTGGGAGCAGTGAATAACACTTAGTGGTAGCATAGCACTGGTAACAAGAAAGGGCAGAAATCTCCAGCTCCTATCCAAAAAAACCTGTTTATCAGAGACCGTGCTGCAGATGGGGCAGCACTAACAAATGAAGTTAATTGAACAATTACAAAATATTTCCACGACCCCTTTTTTGCCTGTTTGTTTTTATAAACAATTTATTATTAGTATCTGAAATGATTATTTCTAAGGTATGGTCTCCTTCATACAAGGTAAAGACATAAACAGCTTAGAATGAGAAAATGCTATAATAAATCATCTACAAAATGAATTCCAAACTGCTACAAAGCAATCATCATTGCTGTCCTTTACTCACTGAGGAACAGGAACAAAATCTGAATGATTTCAGATGCTGTAATGTCATGTTGATAAATACAGTCCTTTAAATGGTTAAAAAAGAGAAACACAAAAAAAGAAAAGGGGGTACAGCCAAGCAATTAATTGAATAGCTGAAAACAGAAGCTTCTAAAAATTTATTTGACCATGAGAAGTGTTTTATCCATAATATGGTCACTGAAGAAGCAGCTTGAGGAGATAGGGGAACGCTACTGCACAATACACTTGGGAAAGAAAAAAAACAGGTCTCATATTTCATTTCAGTTTCAAATAAAATTGATTATGAACCAGCAGATGAGAAGTTTTATGTTTTCATATTTCAGTAGAACATAACTCATACATTTCCTGAAAAAGACATAGAAGTCTCATTTACCAGGGATATACACATTGCTTGGAGACAGTACACATGAATCAGTATGAAGACGTTTGTCACTTGGATCCCTGATGAAGTATCAGCTTAACTCTTAAAAGATCTTCCAAATTTTGGAGAAGACAATAGACTGGATACAAACTTGTGTTTTTAGACTGCCATATAACATTGCACTAAATAAAATCCTGTTGAAAATTATTGTCTCATTAAACTTCATGCCTATTGCCTTATGTTCATCAAAATAATGATAAACATCTCAAGGACAATGGAATAGGAGATAAAAACAATAAAGATATTTTCAGACAGAGATTAAAGCTGTGTGTTTGCATATACACGCGAAGTGGACAAAGTTATGAAGTAGATGAAATAAAAGTAGTAGATATTTCTGAATTTTAATACAGGCTTTCATATGTTGTCATAAAATTTTACTCTTATGAAACTGTTCTCAAATAATTTATGTTTTCCTAGATACGAACAGCCTCAAAAATTGAACAGAGGTTGAGAGAATATAAATTCAGAATATAATCAACTGCACTGTATTGCAGTCACGTAAGCATCGAGGCTTGATTCTGTGATCTCCTGAGCACTTCCAGCTCTTACTGTGGATAACAGAAGTATGTAGTATTCAGCATTTTGCAAGATCAGGCTCAGGTAATTATTGTACATTGCCAAATTTTCATTTGACTCGCTTTTAGGTTTTTTGCATGTATGATTTCTTCCTTAACAGTCCAGAAGTGAGACTAAAAACTATAGCAAGTGGAAATTAACATCACGGTAAGCTGGGAGAAACTCAGGAGGCAGAAACAATGCTGGCAAGCAAAAAATTCATTTATTATTTAAAAAGGTAATAGGAGGAGCCTTTTTGTGCAGCTTTCGAGTGATTGCATTTTACATATGGTATTTAATCACATTACTATTTAGCAAGTTCAATTAATAAGTGACACGCTTTTTGCTGCCTCATGCAAATAAATGTACCAGAACTACTAGATCTGTTAACAGACAGCAAGTTAAAATTGTCTCTTCAGTGACACGTAGCATTCTTACATAGTAGCTTTCTCTATTTCTAGGGCTGTCCAGCAGTGTTTAGTCTTTCCTAAATTAGACAACATGCACAGCAGTCAAAAATAGTTGCATGTGCCATGGATATTAAGAAAAGGGTTCAAGTTTTTTATAAATATCCAGAGGCCAAGTAGATCAATGCAATTTAGGTTCAAGCTGAATCAGCATCTAGCAAGCTGAGTGCCCCACCACTAATCACTTGGGCCACATGTACAATTTAAAATGCTTACTTTACAAAGATCTAGTGTTTGTTGTGAACGTGCCTGACAGCAGTGGGAACAGAAACCTTCTGTTTTGTCACAGAAAAGGGAAAGCACAAGCACTGTACGAGAGCAGTATCTGTAGTCTTCCCCTAGAACAGCTACACCTAATGACAACGGTTTTTTTCTTCTAAATTCTTGGCCTAATTGGAGAGACTAATAGGGCATTTAGTCAGCAAAACTGATAGTTGTGGAGTCTTTTGTGGCTGCAATTTCTCAGAGAAAATTAACTGAAATCACACAAAATAGGTTGCCAAACAATTAACAGCTATAGGTTTACCATTAAAAGAGACAACTTTCCTCAGCAATTAGCACACTGAATATCAGCAACTAAAGAAAAACTCTTTAATAGCCATGTTCTAGCTACTGGTTTTCTATAATAGCCTAATGATCCTCATGCAATACTAAAAGTGTGAATAAAAGAGTGCCATAGAAGTTAGAAAATTCTCATCCATTTATTAATTCCTATCTCGGGTTCAAACACACATAAGAGTAATTATTTTGAAACTGAAGTACAAAACCACTGTCTTATACACTTACGTAAGCATACACTTATGCACTTACATAAGTGCACTTATACACTTGCATAAGACTGTGTTTTCATACTCCTGTCCACCTAAAATTCCCTCTAGAGCATAGTGTACCCAAAGTGTACAGCATAGACTATCTACAGCTGCCAACACTTTCCAGAATTCCCGTAACTAGAACACCTGGGAGCCTTTTCTTCCTCAAAATAATCTTAAAATATTAAAACAGAACATTTCATTACAGAAAAAAAATTATTAGCATGGGCCTTAATCTAGTGATATATTTACATGACATCATGTCAGGGAAAAGCTGATTATAGTGTTACTTGTGGGGAAAAAACAGCTTTTTGAAGTGGTTTACCAGGCCAGCACTATTTAAAAATGAAAGTTTGCGATTTGTGGGTATTCAAGGTGTGGTTTTATGTTTAATTATGTACTGTGAACATATGCTAAATGCCTGCCTAGGTAGAGCAGTGACAGGGTATTTGCAGTGTTTCTGTGAAATTCTCAAAGGGACCAGTGATACAGGGTACTCGGAAACTACAGAAACAGATTCCATCAACAGCATGCCTTATTCTAACACTTTGCAATGACAGAAAACACTCTGCAAGCTGATAACTATTCCACCGCTACCTTCCAGAAAATCAAAGTTGTCACTTCCTAGTAAACTAGTAAGCTCTTGGAAATCTCCATACTGTGCTGTTACTGCACAATAGCACTGCAGGAAAGAAATAGAAAAGCTGTAATTTAGTAGTCTCACACTTCTGTAGTCCATCAGATTTCACATAATTTGGAAGATGTGCTTGAGAAACAAACAAAACTCTCATCTTTATCCATATTTATTAAATGAGAGAAAACTCAAGTTATTTCTCACTGTTAATGAATAAGAATAATAATTTCTCATTTTCTTCTTTGGGCACATACACACATAAAGAACCATTTTCTTTCAAAAAGTGAGACTGGAGTTAGACTGTGCTAATAAAGGGTGGAAAATAAGGTAAAATGTTATGTATTTTTATAGTGCTTATGAAGGCAGCGTAGCTGGAGACTGTTCATCTTTGATGAATTATAATAAACTTTAGATTCAGTAACTGCACATTTTGACAGCTGAATAGCAAATTAGTTTGTTATGAACCCAAGGAGCCTGAAGATATCAGCAAATTATAATTGTTACCTTAGACGTGCGTATTTTTATGTCCCTTCTCTATCAAGTGATACAAAGAGGTCTGATTTAGCATCTTAGCTACATGCTCTGTTGTCACTAGCGTGATCATCTCCATCAGCTTTCATGTCTGTCTTTCAGCTGTGTCTCTGTGCATTAAGTTTTATTGTTTCATACTTAAGATCCTATTAAACATGAATGGTAGGGGTCACTCATTAATGAGATTACATCCATGAATGGAGAAGGGATTGGCTCTTGGTCCAACTCACCAATGATTTTATCAACAATTTAAAGGACACTATTAATTCCTTATATTGACAAATGCAAAGATTGATGGAATAAGTAATCAGGAGAACATTTTACTGCTACAGGATAAACTCAGTAATTTTTTTTCATTTCAGCAGAAGGCAAAACAACACTTCTAGGAACAAAGAACAGAGACTCTGTCTTTGTGCAAGCAAAAAAACGTAGCACCATACCAGAACAGCATTCTGGTTTAGAGTCCACACTTCCAAAGAGATGAGAAAACAGAGGAGTAACTTTGAAGGATGACTACAAAGTAAAGGAAGTTAAGGGATGACTATGTCTCTTGGTGAAGATACTTATAAATGGAAAAGAGATCCGATTATGGAAAATTTTTGAGGCTGATGGATAAGGACCAAGTATGATGCAAAAAGTGAAAACTGAAGCTAGACAAATCTGGAAAATAAGATGAAATTTTAGAGTAGTTAAATATTAGTGGTGACCTCTTTATTGGTTTGTTCTGTTAAAAACAATAATCATATTTGAAACATAAATTATCAGTCTCTGTGGAAAAAAGACCTATGCCTGAAGAAGGTCAGTTTAGAAGATTACTGTGATCACCTCTTGATTTAAAAAAACCTCTAGTTCTTGCACATAGAAGGAAAGAGCACTATGTTGTTCTCCCCTCATTTCACAGATTGTTTGCAAGGTTATTTTCATTGTCATTAAAAGCTGGAAATATAACTGTAAAAACTTGAATATGGAACACAGTTCTGTAGCAATTCTGTTAGATTTTCTGGCAAATTCCAGAGGTTCTAACAATACTTCTAACACCACCTAAATTCTAGCAAATGAATTGCAGATTAATCAATTTTTCAGGATTAAGCCATTTGTCAGCATTTGCCTATTGTCCTTCAGCAGAGTGTCAAAGCTCCAGACAAATCTGTATTTAATCAAATTATCATCATTTAGCACTATGTTGAATGCCCAAGTGATTAAAACACCTGAATAATTGAAAGGAGTCCTAATGGAATAATTACAATAATGTTCTTTGATATATCCCTATTTTCATAGCTTTAGGCAATATCAAGTGGTTCAAATTAATAAACTGTCTCATAGATTAGATGGCTTTCTAGCACCTACAGTTCAGTACTTGAAGCTATTGGTTAGGAAGGCAATAATAAACACTGCAAATAATAATGAGATTTTTGACCTTCCAGTGTCATGTAAATTGATGTGTGCCTGACATAGGCAGACTTTGCTGCTAAACTGAAAAGCTTTCAGCTTTGTCATTGTCCCATCTTGTAACTGGATGTGTTAACTCTAAAGGAGACTAAAATAGAAGACTAAAACCAGGGAATAGAGTTAGAAAGAAATGAATATTCCTTTTCAAAAATATACGTATTTCTAGTTTTTGTGAAAGAAAAATGATTGTGATTTCTCATTAAATACTTTAAGTCAAATGAGGTTGCACCACATGCTAGCAACTAATGTATATAGATCATAATAAAGCTTATTCTCCAGTACCTAGCACTTCAGATTGTAAAAGTCAGGTCCAATTAATGAGAAATAGGCATTCATACCACTTATTTGACTTTTTTTTTCTCCATGCTTTGCTTCCGATACGCTGATTTTCTTTCTTTCTTTTTCCATTCTGACTTCTATTCATTTTTCATTCATATATGTCAGTTCCTAGTTCTCAGTAACTGGGGTCCACCAGCTGAAATATTGTTATTCTCACACTTTGGTATAGCCACTTTCTGTCATATACCATATAATGGTCAAGCAAAACAATTCTATTTTATCTTTTGCAATGATAACTGAGCAAATTTTAACTGCAGAATTCAGCGAGCTAAACAGAGTTAGTTAAGCACCATTATTATCCCATATTACAGATGGGAAAACTAAGAGACTAAATAAAGTGACTAGCTTAGAATATTGACAGACTGGTGGGACACCAGCAAGCAACGAAAAATGCTAAGTATGTGCATTGGTAATAATAAAAAGAGACCCAAACATTGAGGACAATATGCAGGTACTGTATAGTATGACCTATGTTCCTGCCATGGAGCACCGCAGCAGTACTCAGCGTGTATGTTCATGACAGGTATTGCCAGCAGAGTGATGCCACACACTGATACCCACAGACTATGTTGATACTGCTACATAGTGCAGTACAATTAAGTGACATATCAACATCTGTAGATATTAAAAAAACCCACAAAAATTCTTCCAATAGCCTTAAAGAAAATCCCAACTATGATTCTCTAATGAAAGAGGCAGATTGAAATAGGGACAGGAGGAAGGAGACTGAGAAGGAAGGGGAAAGAAAAAGAAATGTTGCTGCAATTAGGATTCTCCCTAGCATACCTTTTGTTTCGAATTGAAAATTCAATTTGTGATGTAAAATAAATACTGAGAATGAGAGCTAAAGATTCAGGACTTGTGGTATTATCAAATTCCTGGTTTAATTTCCCAATATTAAAATATTCATAAGAGGAAACACTGCCAGCCCATGTAATTAATACAACAATTGTCCCACAGCTCCCCAAACTCTTCTTCTGTTATTGCTGTTCCCCTAAGAAGAGAAATACTCTGACTTCAGCCCACATTTTGAGAAAGTAACACTTTGCAGAGGGATGAGAAGGTGATTTAGCATCCAGATACTTCTCCCAGACCTAATTCTGCACCACGTTAGCACAGCTAAGGATCCTCCGGGGTTCTGATAACTTAGGGTGGTTAAGGACCGTGGCATTTCCTATAACAACTGGGTCATTATCACAAACAAATTCTAATTTAGGCAACTGTATTTTGCTTTGCTATATTTCTTTGACAATTCATAGAAACTATACTGTAGCACTGCAAGACGTTCTCTTCATATAACCATCACACATCCAAGGGGACAGTTTGTTTAATATCTATATAATGATCCCAGAAAGCAAGATTTTATGATGTATGAACTTTTAGTACAAGGGTGAAAAACATGGTAACTCAGTTCATCTTCATGAGACACCACATTAATTTTCACCTTACCACACTAATACATATTACTTTCTACTAATTCAAAATGCCCAAATTAATCTAAAAAGAGGAAACACTTGCGCTACTGAATAATCTCCAACCTTACTAAATGCCTGTCAAAATACTACATGTTCTGATTTCCATTTTAAGTGATACATTAAATTATGAGTATACACTTTTATACCATGTACAGACTTTTACACCATGACAAATTACTTCTTTCCAGATAACTAATTACAGACAAAAAATGTACTTATTATAGTAACAACTCAGTGTTAAAGGATCACGTTAGAAGATTTTCAGAGGGTGTTTCCATGTACAAACTGTGAAGCTAAAAACATCACTACGTACCCGAACTCATCTGCAGGATTTTCTAAATTGCACAGTTTTATAAATTGCACAGTTTTTCATAGTGGTAGCAAATGAAGCTTTTATATTGGAAAGAAATGTCCACCTGAATAAGATAAAAAAATTCAAAAATTGCTGTGTTAGAAGGGAGTAAAGAGCAGAGAAACCATCTGACTTTTGGTGCCCAACTTCCCTCATTAAATTGCGTGGGTAAATTCCGATTCAGTCTGTAGTCCTGTAGAGAGATGCCCCTTCAGAGGGCGATGCAGAATTCCTGTGTGTTCTGCCCTGAACTGCCCTCTTCTGGCTACATTTTCGAACTGATTTAAGTGCCCAAAGTTAGGCAGTGTGAATGTGTTTTCGTACGTCCATTCAATTTCTATCAAGTCCTAGCACTCATAGGCACTGTGGGATCATGAAAAGCAAGAGAGTCATCAAAGTGAAAGTTATATTACTAGCAATGCAAAGAAAGCCATTCAAAAGTCATTACCTATCAATAGTTGATGTACACTAGTTACTTACAATGCCCTATTATAAGGGTGTTTGTGAGTGGAGAAGGTAGGCAGGATGGGGTAACTCAAACAATAATACCTCAGGGTGGTAAGTGCTGACAGTGTTCTTCATGGCAACCACAATATGCTAACCAACCAATAAAATTCATAATCTTCCAAAAAGACTAGGAAAAAGTTCCACACTATTTCAGGACTGGTGTGAAGTGGACTGCAAATTCATTTTGCAGAACGCACATTAAAAATGCTCATGCCTGGAGGCTGTCACCCCTTACTGTATTATGGAAGTACCTAATGGCTTCAGTATATTACGTACTATACAAACACATTTTAAGAAACATTTCTTTCTCCTCTGAACAGGCAAGATGAAAGCCCGGCAGAAGGATGCATCCATTGTCTCCATTTGACAGTCGTGGAACAGAAGCCCAGTGAGACAGAGTGATTTGCCTGAGGCAGCGTGCAGCAGAGCCAGGAATTTGACCTAGACAGCTTGAGTTCCAGACCAATGCTTTCTCTCATTAATATCTGCTTCTTTATGCTTTTTTTTTGCCATAATCTAGCAAGTAAAGGAGCGCTGCTTTGCCCCAGGTTCAATACGATCATAGTCTTAAAATGATATACAGGAGTCAGTAACTTCAAAAATCAAACAATAAATTTTAGGCTGTATTGATTTTAGTTTCTTCCCTCAGCTCCTATGTTCTTTAAACCATCTCCAGTAATTTGATTCAAGCTTTGGAAGGAAGTCCTTTGAGAGCACATGAAACAGTATTTCAGTTAAACCACTAATGTGATTTTTCATAAATCAAATATTAAATACTTGAAGAGAAAATAAACTTGAACTATGAGAAATGCTTCTGATGGCAGCTCAAAAGATGCACATCTGTGCAGTTCTGCAAATAGACAATAGATTCACTTTTGTGTTGCAGTACTAAGTGATTAGGTTTCATGTATCATACATCCATCTTCTGAAGTATGAGAAATGTAAACAACTGTAAATATGGATAAAATAAAAGTACTGTCTTAGATAAGGCAGCTGCAGACAGTATCTGTACAAGACATTTCTTTACCATTTGTTGCAAGGCAAAAATCACATATATAAACAGTATGGCCAAATCTCAAGAGTTCAGAGAATCATAACTTTCCTCAGTTCTAAGCCTATACAATGTAATGAATTACTTATCTGTGAGCTTTGTTTGATAGAAAGAGAAAGAGAGAAATTTTAAAAAATAAATCAAAAAATCAATGTGCCAAATGTTCATTTGATAGTAATCAATGGAATTGGGGGAGTGAGGAAATAAAACTCCCTAAATAAACACTAGACTTGTTCATGATTTAACATTATGTAAAAATTTACAAGAAATTAACGTTATGAGATGTACTAAAAATGAGACTTAGCTGTTTTTGTTTTAAGAATAATATTGTTTCTCTGAGTCTTGGGAAATGCACAGTACACTCTGAAGTCCTGCTTCTGGGATAACTGCAAAATGATATCCTCGTCTGAAAAAAAGTAATGACAGAAGAAACAGGGCATATGAGGCTGCAAAAATAGAGAGGTTACACTACCACCTAGGTGCCTACTGATTTTCATAAGCAAGTCCTCAAAATCTGATCCTATTTACTGCAAGTTAATTATCCATACCACTCAGCATACAGAAAGACAAATCATTACCATTGCAAAGGGAATCAAGACCCTTTGAAAAGAATATAATAAATGCAGGTTCTGCACATACACTACAAATGATGAGCAAATTTATACTGGAAGTAAAAAATGTGAGAGAAAGCAACCTGATAGCAAAACCAAAAATTATCAGGAAAAAGTAATAATCTTCTACCTTCCAATTTTATCACAGCCAAAAGAGGCCCTGCGGCAAAAAATATCAATTCCAAAGCTGTAGCTTTGTCACTCTGACACTTCTTATAAAAACCAAAAATGAATTTTGAGGCTAGTTCATGCAACAGGCTAGGGCACTTGAGTGAGAGACTGAATGAAGAGACATGCTGGTACAATAATTGGTTACAATTAGTATATCAAAACTTTTGGACAATTTGCAGAGAATAATTATCCATGAATAAAAGTACATCCCAACTAGGTAGCTCAAAAATAGGAAAATAATTGCCATCAGAATATTTTTCACTGGTTTGTTTGGGCTTCTAGGAATGAACTCATTAAGAACCGTGCAACCTTCAGTCATTGGTGTGGGAGGAAATCAACATATATATTCCTGTCTCCTAAATAGCTCTTGTTGCTGCCATACTTTTGCCTTGCTTGCAAAGATGATCTGTTTCCTGGTGTACTGGAGTATTCAAAGTTAGGCAAACGAACCAGTTCCAGTTCTAGGCTGCCTATATGGTTGGACTGGAGTCTACATGAGTAGTCTGAGGGTAAATAATTGATCCTTCCAGCCTATTGTCAATAAAAACTCTTGGTTCTTTCCTCAGAGTTGTGGGGCTTATAGTTGGAGACTTTTAGGCAGAGCAGTAGTTGGTTCTCCGCTAAGCAGCTGGGTCTCATATGCGCTTAAAGCAGCTGATAACCTACACTGACGTCAACGAGACTGCAGAATCAAACCTTTTCTGCACATCTACAAAGTGTAGTCCAACCCAACCTAGACCTGTTTTCACAGAGAAACTCAGGTATTCTTAACCATAGGGACATTTTTTCTAGGCAAGTCTGTACTTTCTGTCACATTGCAAAGTTTTCTTTTTACTAATAAGAAAAAGTCTCTCTCTCTCTCCATGGTGCACAAGGAAGGCTGAACATTTCTCCCCTTCATAAAGGCCTGTAAAGTTTCATCCTAATGCAATCAGGATTTAAGAAAGTTACAAGTAGAAAGGAAACATCTGCAGACAAGCATTATAGTTCATCAGTTGCAGCAGCAGATATAGTTGATTACTGGAATTTGAAAATAGAAAATGTAATGGCAAAGTTTTAGATTAAAGTAATTACACTGGAATAATTATATGGGACTGAGCTCATATTACAAGGTAGTTTTAACATCTGAGCCATTTAAAAATATATGCTGACTAGTACTGACGTTGAAGTCTTTCTCAGATAAAATATGGAACGCATATTAAACTAATATTCTGAAAGCATCTCTATGAATATACAGTGTGTTTTGTAATCTGGTCAAACACAAAGTTACCACATGAGAAAAAAAAAAAAGTTTAGTCTATTGCGCTCATAAGATCACAAAGAAATTTAAAGTAGAAAGTATTAAACAAATCAAAATACATTAAGGAAACTATTTAATTGCATTTTGGAGTAAAAGCAAAATATTAAAGAATTATTCAATTAATGGAAAAATGTATCAGTCTTTTCTCATGTTATCAATTCTGACAATATGCAAGATTAGTAATGATTATATCAGAAATACATAACTTTTAGTACAAATACTTTTGGAGGGTACTGAATTCAAGTGTTATGCTACTATTAAGACTTCTGAGTCTTTATTTAATTCAATCACCAGTTTAGTGAGTGAGGGGAAATCAATTGCTTAAATCTTGATTATGTCAACAAATTTTGAGATGTGTATTTTGCACATTTTACAACAGTATGTAAAGAACATTTAATCTTCTTCTGATAAGTGCAAGACCATCTCAGAATCAGACCCAAATGAATGCTCTCTGTCCTATGGATCTTACAGCTGTTCCTCTCATCTGAGACTTCATGGGAAATCCTTCCACACCTTCACTGTTCAGAGGTTATAACGGCTTTGATTCAATAAAATATCTGCACGCAGAAAGCCCCCTTGATTCCAGGATGTAGCAAATACTTAACCCCCACAGAAGACAGTCTAACAGAAGCACTTTTCTACTTGCAACCCTAGGTAAAATGAAATGGAGACTGAACATTCTCTTCATGACTCTTCAATGCATGCTAATAAAATAAGTTAATTTGAAAATGGATTAATTTTATGTATTTGAATGCTTGAGGAACTTGAGGTCTTAAGTTACCTAGAAAAACTGCAAGGATGGGAACCAAGCAGGAGGACACTTTTTGGCTTTGTGTATAACCAGTTTGAGCACAGAAAATTTCTGAACCGTAATTAGCACTCAGTTAACTTTGTGCCAGCCTCCTAATGTTGGCACATAAAAAAAGTATCTCCTTTTAAGTAACTGATAAAGGGAGAGAGGTGGGTTTAACACTGCAGAGCATTAGAATACTTTATAAAAAGAAGAAAGTACAGTTCAAAGAAAAATCATTCGTATAAGCTCCAGCAGTGCACATTATTAAAAGCTATTCATATATTGTGCACTGGACGGCTATTGAATTCTCTCACTTAATTTGCACTCAAATTACCACAGCAGTGAGCCTCAAAATAAGAAGGTAGAAGATATATAGGAATCTATTGCTTTAAAACAATGCGGTACATTGATACGGCCAGATGGTAACAGGAAATCTAAGAACCAAGCAGCAAACTGAGACACAGAAGTCTCTTCGTTTGTGATCTGAAGTGGCTTTTCTGGTTTCTCAGAAGCCGCCTGCAGCAGTTCTCCCGCTGTCTTTAAATAGTTTTGAGAATCAGATCTTTGGCTCTAAGGGAGCTCTGAAAACTAAATGTCTTTCCTTTTGTTTGCATGGCATAACACTAGACATGTCTTCTGTCTTTTCTAAGAAAATAAGTAGCTTTTCTTCTTCATCATCTAGACCACATTTTTACCTTTTTTCCATATTTGCATATAAAAGAATAGGGATATTTTATTCTACATACATTCCAGAATGAAACAACCATTTCTGTGTAGTAAATTCCAGAGTTTTGATTTTACTTGCACAGGAAATAAAACCACATTTCTTTATCCCAGGTATGGACTCAAATATCTATGTATTCAACAATATTCTTCCAAACATGTTAGGAAAAAATTCCAACAATATTGGAAAAATATCCAATATTTGCGTATTTGCTGTGCCTATTTTTATTACAGTATGTTAACTATCTGTAAGAATAAACTGGATACACCTCTGAATACAAGTACTTGCTCCATTTAAAAACAGCCTATCTAGGGCTTCAAATTTGCTGCCCATTTTTGATCAACATTTCTTAGAATGAAAAAAAGAACAACGTTTGTGCAGTAACTATGTACTCATTTATTAGCTTGTTAAATCCATGGATAATTAGAAAGTCTTTGAAGTCTTTTAATATGTTGATTGTAAAATTACCAACATTTTTGTACGTCCATTTTAATTTCTGGATTAACTAAAAAAATATATGGTTGGAAAAAATGCACAAATGTACCATTGCATCTTCTGATGTTAGTAGTTCTGCTAAATTTAACAGCCACAAAATATGCAACACTAGATTTTTTATATGTGAAAACTATGTATTACCATTTTGAACCAATCCTGAACGCCAGTCACAAACTCACCTGGTATTTTAAACAATAAGCAGAATAAAATTATGCAAAAATAAATTTCCAAGGCCTCCAAATCCACTAAAATCTACATTTATAGATCTCTGATAAGGTGTTCAGGAAGGCACTTTCATCTGTTGAAAGGAAGATAAGTCAGTAAATGCCGGTGCTCTTCAAAAATCATTACTAAAGGACAGCATCAGGGTTATCACACCTTTCTAAACAATGGACATGTCCCAGAAGTGCCCAGATCCTTGCCAAAGCCACTTAACACAAAGAATTACTTAAAAAGCCAACAAAGGGGTTATTTCAGTCTTTGCAAAACATCTGGTACTACCCAGCTATCACTTGGCTAGAAAAATGTTGTAAAAGAAAATTCTCTTGAATTCGGTATTTTTGCTTCCTTGAGGCATCCATCTGATGGAAGCCAGAACAGGCAGGCACTAATGATAACAATGTAATCACCTTTTTTAAAAAAAATGGAAGATTAAGATCTTTACCAGTGCTCTTAGTGATATGAAACTGAGGACTGTAAAAGTTTCTTGCTCATCTGAGGAGGATCTGAGTTGCAGTACAGATGCTTTGCAATAGTCCCCTCCCCAACCTTGGCATAAGGCTTGGGAATGGGAGAGGAGTGCAAGAAGCAGGTGACAGCACGTAGCAGCAGCAGGGTGATCGATCACAGGGAAGGTCATTGCCATGCAAATCACCAGGGCCCTGGAGGGGCCCACAGCAGCTGGAATTAAAAGGCTGCAGGTACGACTGAATACCCGCTAAAGTTTTCGGTCCCATGGGCTGCAGCTTTTAGCTTCTCCTACAGGCTCTCAGCCTAAATTGTGTAAACTTTAAGGTGTCTGCTTGACTGAAAAAAAGGTTCAGATTAATTCTGCTGTGAACAGTGAATTTCTTATTAGTATATTCAGCATCACTTCAAAAAATTCTACATTGTCAGGGCTCAGTTAATACATTCACAGTTCTCTTAAGCTGTGGTGTTTCCCAGTGAACTGTATGAACTGCACAGAATATTTTTCTTTGTTGTGTCCAAAAAGCATCTAAAGCAGGGGAAAAACATCAGATTATTTCAGTATTTGAGCCAAACCAGCGTGTTGCAGTTTAATCACAAGGTTATGTCAATTATGGTCTTTTCTTACTTCTGTGAAATTTCAGCATAGTCCTTTCTTTCTGTAAAGTACATATTTAATATTATTCTCCTGGGTCTTCAAAGAATCACACCAAGCAATGACAGTAGTTGTAGAAACAGAGGTTGACATTACTGGTAATTTTCTATCCCCCAAAAAAGTCAAAGCAAACCCCAGTTCCTTTACACAGAAGGCTGAACTTGCCATGACTATAAAAACAATACTGGGTCAAATACAGATAAAACAATGTGTTGTGAATGAATGGTTTTCAAATGGCCACAGGAGTTTCCTAAGAGGCAAAATGAGAAAGTGAGTGAAAGATTTTTTCATTCCATTAACAATAACCAGATGGGACTAGAATTAAGTAAACTTGTCATAAAGCTGTGATTTGACCAGTAAAAAAGTGTTAATTGACTTCTTCCTTATATTAAGTCTTTACCCAGTCTGAAAACCTTTAACATTCATGGCAAAGAATAGACATTTTTCCATTTGCCACATTTGCCAAAACCCTACATATTTGTATGAGGTACTGCTGAATGTCTCAATCATACAACAAAACATACAAACTCTTCTGTTGCTCTTGCCAGGATGATCTTTACTT
Source organism: Pelecanus crispus (assembly GCF_030463565.1). Lineage (NCBI taxonomy): Eukaryota > Metazoa > Chordata > Aves > Pelecaniformes > Pelecanidae > Pelecanus > Pelecanus crispus. The sequence continues at coordinate 67,884,002 of NC_134646.1, read as the reverse complement.
TATTTGAAATTCATCTTACAAAATAGTTAATAATCTCAGAATTTAGTCTCAATCTTCTTTTTATAGAGGGAAAACTCACAGGAGAATTTAGGACCCCGTAGTGCACTTTGAACAGTACAATTTTATTTTAGAACAACTGCTACTCTCTGCAGAACCCTTGAAATTTTATGTCAGCGAAAAAGAGTCATTATACTTGAAGATTTCCACAGAGAGAAGCAAAGGATTCAGAATATTACTCTCCCTACCAGTGCCTACAGATTTTTTCTCTTTTCTTTTCTTTTAGCTAAGTAAACTACTGACATTAAGAATAGGAAGAAAAAAGTCTCTAAAAACGGAATTAATCATCAAGGGAAGTTAAGTGCCATAATGCCATTGAAAGTGAGTCAACCTTACCTAAGTTATCCCATTAGAGGTTGCTGAACTGCATCCAGCTTTAGTAAGTCTAAGTTTGCAAGTCCTTAAGGGTGCAGAACTCTTACAGGAAACCATAAAAGCTCTATGAATAGAGAATTTGTAAGGGGAGGACCTACCATCAATATCTGAAGGTTGAATTATAATTTGAATAGAACAGCAGTGCATCTGGGTTATTCTATCCAACATGCTGCACAGCAGTGTTTATTACTTATATGGTGCCCTAAACTTTGCTAGCCTATAGGAAGAAGAAAGATCTTATGCTAACTGAGCAGAAGGATGAACCAGGCAGCCAGGTAACTGGTAACCTGGTTTTAATACCCCATTACACATAGACTGTGCAGCATCAGACCTGTCCTCTTTCTGCTTGGTTTCTCCTTTCTTGTTAAAGGGAGTTACATGTACAGCACAAATAAACTTCTGGATCAACATTTTAAAGACTAAATCACATTGATATCTGGTCATTGTAACCATGTAAGAAAGTACTTATGATCAAAAGGAGTGGCAAAGATGGGAAGCTAGACAGGCTCTCTGCCTCTTTTTCTTCTCCACCATTCTTTTTTTTTTTTCCTATTTTCCCTTTTAAATACTGACCTAGTAAGGCCTGATGCAATGTGTCTCCATATCAGACATATTTAAGTATACAGAAAGGGAAAGAAAAGACATGAAAATTATCCCTTGTTTCAGAAGTTTAAAATATCAAATGTGCTTTAAGCTAGTGTTTATAGCACTCAAAAGACAGAAGAGCTATTATAAAATAATCACATAAAACCACAAAAAGTGGCTCTTCAGTAAAAACAATTTAAAATATAAGTGCTTCCACTATTACTAGTTATGAGAATCCTTTCCTAGCTGAACTGCAAATTAATCACAGGAAACTATCCAAGCCTGTTATCATCCACATTAAAGTAATTACTAGCTCATTAGCAAAAAACTTCAATTTTAATAAATTAAAAAAAAAGAAAAAACTACACTATGAACTTTCAGTACAAATTATGTCCAAACTGAAAAGCTAGACTTCGTTGCAAGACAGAAGAAACAACATAAAAAGAATAAATTACTTCAATAGTTCTCTGCTCAAAATCACTGTCAGTTCACTACTTCCAGAGCTTTAGAACTGCATTTAAGTGGTTTTAGTTCCTAAAGGTAATGCCCGCACACAACACTTAGCACTAGCTTTAATTAAGGTTTCATGTATCCCCAGATTGCCCCAAGCTAGTATTAACAGTCATCTTAATGAATGCAGAAATCATGGTCTTGAATGGGTTCTACATTATTTTGGTAAAAGGTAGCTGTCCTGGTTTCGGCTGGGATAGAGTTAATTTTCTTCCTAGTAGCAGGCATAGTGCTGTGGTTTGGATTTAGGATGAGAAGAATGCTGATAACACGCTGATGTTTTAGTTGTTGCTGAGTACTGCTTATGCTAGTCAAGGACTTCTCAGTTTCCCATGCTCTGCCAGGTGCACAAGAAACTGGGAGGGGGCACAGCCAGAAGAGTTGATCCAAACTGACCAAAAGGCTATTCCATACCATATGGCATCATGCTCAGTATAGAAACTGGGGGGGAAGTTAGCCGGGGAGCAGCGATCACTGCTCAGGAACTGTCCGGGTATTGGTCAGTGGGTGGTGAGGAATTGCATTGTGCATCACTTGCTTTGTATATTGTTATTATTATTACCATTATTATATTGGTATTATTATTTTACCTTATTTCAATTATTAAACTGTTCTTATCTCAACCCAGGAGTGGTTTTTCACTCTTACTCCTCCAATCCTCTCCCCCATCCCATCGGGGCAGGGGGAGTGAGCGAGCAGCTGCATGGTGCTTAGTTGCTGGCTGGCGCTAAACCACGACAGTAGCAAACTAATACAACCAGACTTTTCTGAACGTTCTTTTTCTTGCAGTCTAGAGAAAGGATTTCCATCTTCAGTAGTGATGATCATGTCTTGGAGCTTTAAGAAGCTGAGCAAGGGTACAGACTCCCTCCTGATCAAAAATACCTTTAAATCCTGTTTATTTTCAAGCATAAATTCAGTCAGATTTTACAACTTATTTATTCTGTGGATGACTCTTCACCTTCAAATAAAGGTGTTAATAGCAGAGTTCCAAACGTCCACATCTCCACTTTGAGACGTGTCAGTCAGTATTGTTTTCCAGAAACAAATACTTATACTCAACTTGGGTCTCTGTAATTCCATGTACACTGTTCTGTGTGGTTATGACTTTGTGAGTTTGAATATGACACCTGTCCCAGGCAATTGTATTACTCCCTGCAAAATCCTAACAGCACTACCTCCATCCCCGGCCACACAGTTCTTGGGACTTCACCAAGCAGCACCACAGAGGTCTCTGTTACAAATACATCATGCTCCAACACGCTGGGGCTTGTCAGCTTGGGGAGAAGCTATTTTTCTGATAGTCTGTTGTTCATGGAAGATTTGGCCAATAAATACCAATTTCCTTCACTAGCGTGGAAGGGTACGAACATTCACAATATAGTTATACAGTTCTCATGATCAACATAAGAAATCGCTGAAAAGGCTGAAGCATTCTGAGCATAGTTCATATCTACAAAAAATTAATGGATACTTATGGTGGTCAATTTAGTTTACCTTTTTTAGCCAAAAAAGTACTATCCAATTAGCCAATCTAGTACAGGTAGGTGGCGTGTACTAAAAAGCTTAGCATAGTAGTTGCAAAAACCATAATCGTAGTATCAGTATCCCACCTAGCATTAAATAAGGCCCTAAGAGAGACAGAACTTCAGGATAGGTGAAAATTTCCTGTATTTTCAAATAAAGATTAAGAGAAAAATATACCACTATAAATCTAAAGTAGCAGTTCTGGATTATATTATGAAACAATCACCAGATATTTTTTCTTTAAAAAATAGGCTAATATTGACCTGACCTCCGCTGTGCAGCTCCCTGTGTTCAACTAGTAACTGCAGAATACTTTGATTTGACTGGGTAGATCTTCTCTATGCAAGTTAAGACATAATCTTACAGCATCTGTTCTGACTGCATTTCTTAAGTGGGTCATTACATAATATCTAGATGCTGCTGCTGAGGGCTATAACACATTAAGAAACTTTCAAAATCACTTAAAGTGAAAAATGTGAGAGAGCTCCAGAACCCCTAATCTGGTTTACATTTTCCCTGGGAAAAGACAACAGCTTAGTATGCATCCCAGACTTAGGTTTTGAAACTTCTGTAAAACCCAGCATGAACAGATATGTTTATTTTACCCCACCTGACCTGCTCATTTCATTTTGAGATACTATAAATGTACAACACAAGCAAGCAAGTACCATACACACAGATGCAGTGAAACAGGAAACAAAAATAATTTAATTTTCTTGCATGCTATACACGCATATGCATACAGATCCAACATTTCCACACTGTGGCTCAAATCTCCAGCTACTGATGCTCACCTAGGCCACTGAAGGCTCTTCACAAAAATAGGAGACCAACAAGGTTGAACAGACAGATCAAGAGCTCTAGAGAAATGGCAAAAGGACAGATCCCATTCTACAAGGGTTCTATGTACAAAACAAACAAGAGCCCAGATAACGAAATTATACTGGCACAAGAGTTTATTCTCAAAATTAGTTTCAGATAGATCATGGCAATAATACATAAACCTTGAGCGCCTGCATCTTTGAGTACATATTAAAGAAAACTGTTCTTTTTGGTGTGTCTATGCATTGCTCTAATTGAGAGCTGAATTACTTCTGAACACCTAAAACCATTCATCTCCAATCCATGAACTATTAGTTACATAGTGCACCTTACACCGCAGAACCACTCTTCCAATTTAATATGTAACTACAGTCTTCCCTGCCATTTGCTTAAAAATATTCATCCAGTTTTCTCCTCAGTGAGGACCATCCCTAGAATAACTTTTAAATACAAAACTGTGCATAGAAATGTAAACACAGATGAAAAATGCAATATCTTTTGGGCCACAAAACCACAAGTATCCCTAGAAATTTAATTATAATTTATGTAGTATAACAGCACTTTTAAAAAAAAAAAAAAAGTCCATTTCAGTCACAGCATCACAGAATGGTTGAGATGGGAGGGAACTCCAGAGTTCATCTGGTTGAACCCCCCTTGTTCAAGCAGGTTGCCCAGGACCATGTCAAGGTGGCTTTTGAGTATCTCCAAGGAGGGAGATTGCACAATCTGGGCAACCTGTGCCAGTGCTTGGTCACCCTCACACTAAAAAAGTGTTTTCTGATGTTCAGAAGGAACCTCCTGTGTTTCAGTTTGTGCCTGTTGCCTCTGGTCCTGTCACTGGGCACCACTGAAAAGAGCCTGGCTCTGTCCTCTACGCACTCTCCCTTCAGGTATTGATCTACATTGATGAGATCCCCCCTGAGCCTTCTCCTCTTCAGGCTGAACAGTCCCAGCTCTCTCAGCCTTTCCCCACAGGGGAGATGGTCCAGTCCATTCATCATCCTCGTGGACATTCACAGGACTCTCTCCAGTATGTCCATGTCTCCTGGACACAATACTCCCTCCAGGTGCTGGGTAGAAACTTTCAGCCACTTTCAAGCTTCAAGAAATTACCATTAATAATTTCCATTTTTAGCTTCCATCATGGAAGATCTTTCCGCTTATACAATTCTGGGTAAAAAAAACCTGTGTATTTTTTCTTAAGCCACCTGAATATGGGAGACAAGGAATGATGTCTTCATGTATTCAGGTTTTTAAAACATTTTTCATAGTAGGCTGAGATGGCACTTACATGAGCTAAGAATAAATTTGGTAGCTGCATCATCTCTGAAATAATTGGATTTAGAAGCAGTTTAGCAATGTTTAGAAGAATCACTCTGAACATGAATTTGATTCCTTAACACAGAAAGACATTGCAACTTACAGTTTTTGAGCTTGAAAATATGACAAAGATGAAATTAAGTTAATTTGGCTTTGTGGTCATTTCTATAGCAAGCAGGGGCAATATTAGACTTCATAGTCATGGTGTGCAAAGAAAACCCTACCCAATTGCTATGATCAAACTCTAAGTGTACTTACAAACATTCTTGAAATAGTCAGTGAGCTGTGCTTCAGCACAGTATTTTAAAAGTTCCAGTTCTAGTGCCATAACAAACTAATTTAGTTTATAAAATTAGCCAACCTTCACACAGATTTGTACTCTTTGCAGTGCTATTGACTTAATTTTCTCTCTGGGTTTTTACTGATTTTGTATATTCTCTCTGGACAAGTAATTGCATCCTGAAACACAGAAATTACAAAAAGTTACCAGGGTGTGTCTGCATCATGCTGCAGAACGTGGTTTGTGATATAGCCAATCTAAGATGGTGTATTTACTGTCTAGCACTGATATTCTAGCACACATCTATTCTACTTTTAAAACCTGTGATGTTTATTTTTGACACCGCTATACATTTTCCTCTTCAAGAAGGCATTTAGCAGATGGGAGTTTTGTACTATGTTCTGCACATGTGCCATTCCACAGTCGCAACTAAATGAGCAGCCTGAATACACACAATGAGAATTAATTGCAAATTGTCAATCAGGCAAGTGATAGCAGCTATCAAATAGTGAGGAACAGCTTCTGCTCAATGATGCTGATGCTTGTTGATGGTGATTAGACATTAGGAAAATCTCTGACAGAGAATTTGGCTCTAACAACACAATTTTGGTGATATTAATATAGTAAATCCTAAAATACATAAGCCTAATCTTTAACAAACATCCCTAAAACATTAGGATGGTCCCTAAGCATGCCTCCATAAATTCCCTGAGCTAGGAAAGATCAGACTTGAACTCTGCAAAAGAGGTGAAACTGTAATTCAACACACTCACCCAATTTCTGGGTCACTGGAGACACTGCAAGTCTGAGCTACTATTTCCCAAATTTAGGCATAGCCCAAAAGCCTAGACTGAGAAAGTTATGATCTTCCTGCTAAGACTTCTCAATTTAATTTCTCTATGACTTACAAATTATTCTTCAAGACTTAAGAAAGTGTCCAGTAATTTTATTTTAAGATGGTGAGAATTCTGATTATGAACATATCATCCAAGAACAATGTAGTTCTCCTCCTCACAGTACTATCAAAGGTACATGATTACTGGCTTAATAGCTTAACAAAAGACTAATGACTAGACTAATAAAAACTTATACAGGAACAGGCACAACAAATAGAATCCATTGCACACTTTATTTCCAGGTAAGGTCAAGTGTCCGACAAAGTTGTTCTGAAGGAAAAAGTCAATGCTAGGCTGATATACTTGTAGAACATTTAAAATTCAAAGGGAGAATAAATGCTGTGAAGGCAAAAACATACAATGTATAAAATATATTAGTTGTTATGAATGCTAACAAAGTAACTGTCAATCAAAACACTGTGAAGTTGCCAAAGTATACAGCAAAGAAGATGATGTTATATATACACATATAAAAATCAAGTGTAACATTTTCCCAGCAAGGCCAACACAAAGAATGTTGAATGGCATAAAGTCAGAGCGCCAGCTCTGTGCCTCTAGAGGACTGCCTGATACAAGCCTCTGTCTGGGCTCGTTAAAATAGCTTTAGCACATCTCACAACTGAATTCAAACACACAGTTTAATTTATTAACATCCACATATGAGTTATCACAGAACTCTCCTGGAACTACAAGCTTAAAGAACCATATCCCTAAACTATCAAACTATAAAAATTAATTTGGAAAAGATAGATAATAAATCCTCTGTGGTCATTTGCATGCAAGTGCCATTCTAATGGTGGTTTTAATCAGGCACTGGACAAAAGTGAAATACTTTTGGAGTACGTACACCAAAAATTACGACTAGAAAAGCTTAAGCTGGTACAAAAGTTAAAATACATGACATCTTTTCTTGATTAAAGCCCCCTAGATATGTCAGCCTTGAAAAATGAGAAAGGAATGAGCATACCCTATTTTATCATTATAATAACATTTGGCAAAGACTCATATAAAGCGGAGGCACATCTTTTCAAGGGTGAGATAGTACAGCACTGATAAAAATAATCTGAATAAGAAGTGTTTGAAACTTCAAAAGCTTTGCTATTGCCTGTGACATTGACTTTTCACGTTAAAAAATGTTTAAAGTAACTGTCTTCAGTTTTTATTTACGGGAGAGAGAACTAAGGTGTTCATGCTACATGTCAAATGTTCAAGAGCTAAAATATCCTTAGAAAAGATACAGTTCATAAAAAGGTCACTGACAAAATTTCCTTTCTGAAGATCCAAATCCAATACCTGGAAAGCTGTGCAAGTTGAAGCTGTACTTATCTATTTTATTTATTGGGAATATCTGTTCAGATCATGAAAGAGACTAGTTCTGGAGGCCCTTGAGGATCCCTGCAGTCTTTCATCAAGCTTCTCATAGAAATGAGGTAAAGTTGATGGTTCTTATTTCTTGTAAGACAATGACTCCTACCCCATCCCAAATTCTTGAGAGCTGCTTGATACAAAGGTAAAAGAATTGCCATGCTGCAAGGATGTAACCTACTCTACAGTGATTGCTCCTCAGACCCAACAGGAACCGGGAGCTGCTGATCTCATCTCTGTGGAAGCAATAACTCCTACAGAGCTCTTGTAGGATGGAAATAATTACCATCAACAGGGGCAAGCTAGAATCTCTCCTTTGTGTGAGGCAGATACTCCTAGAGCTAAGTTGAAATCTGTACCCTACTTTTAGTTTTCCAATTTCAAGTATTGCAGTGAGCTTCCAGCAGCTTTGGAAGTTAGAAGATAAAAAGCAACACTCAAAGACTAGTTATCACTCGTAAAGTAGAAGACACCAAGTAGACTTCCAGAGAAATAATTTATCTTCATTCTATCAGAATGAAGAAAAACTATTTAGGTAACACCTGTGTATCTGGGAAGTCTGACACTGCTGAGCATGTTAAATCACAGGCAGCAGTTCATACTTGAAAGTATAAACAAGACAAAAGTCTGTAAATATACCAAATAATATTTTTGTCCTATTCAGTACTGTAAAATCTTGGCTATGTATTTCATCCATTTTGTGTACCAGGCTTTAAATGTAAGAAGATTTACTTTAGAACCAGGAAAAAGTTTGTACCAGGAAAGATAAATTGTGGAGTAGACTACCCAGTGGTGTTACGATGCACCCAGTACTGGTGGATTTTAAGTACATTAGACAAAACCTGTCTGAACTACTGTATAAATATTTGATCGTGCCTTGGGCCATCAGGATAAATAATAAGACTTCTCAACTTCTCTTCCAAACTATTTCGCTGTGATTCCATGTTTTTTATTGCTTTTATCTGAAAAGTACAAATGAAATCCAATGTAATAGAAATTTTGAACTGGATTTTGCATCAGCCTTCTGCCCTGAGTAGGCTGTATGGATTATATACAGCTGTATGTAATCAGCCTGGTTAGTCATTGTCTGCCTAGCATTCAGAGACAAATACAAACCTAGAAACTTGACTGAGTATATGCCTATTTATTTTATCCTCAGCCAGAAAAATCCACAGCTTGGTCAGTGGTGTTTGGGTTTTTTCTTAAAATACAAGTTTCTCAAATCATGATATTACACAAAAATCTCAGCATTCCCTGAAGAAGTTTTGTTTCCCAGAAGGCTTAAAAAGAAAAAGTCACAGTTTTGGTGGTTTGAACTGGAAATACTCTCCAGTATTCTGAGCAAGGAAACAGACTCTCTTTTGATATCTCTTTTTGTTTCTCATATTCTTTCACATTATATTAGCATTACAAGGTGTATTGTCAATGTAGTTGGGTATCCTGTGAAGCCACAGCCTGTATTTTTGGTTTATGAAATTACGGACTATGCAGGAAGATAGAAAAGCTTTATTTCTTCCCTTCTCTGTAAGAGCTTTCAGAATCTGAAGGACTAAAGTCAACTGTTCAAACACTTATGACCAAGTATGTTTCTTAAGTATAACAGGATGATTCTCAGTTGTAAACACTACACTGTATTGTAACTGTTGCAAGATCAGGCCTTCTAATCATAATGAAACAGGCACTAATGGATCAAGATGATCTATATTAATTGTTTCACTGCAAGGTGCATTTAATCAATACTTCTTGGAACACAAACCATCGTTTTAGAGTTACTGCAACAAGAAACTGGTATCAATTTACCTAATTAACTGTATGTTTACCATTGAATACACATTTCTTCTAACACTACACCTGCAAAATGGACAATATACCATCTACGCGATCAGCACTGTAAGTTGCTACTTACCAAATAGCAGTTTGATAATGCCATCAACTTTTTCCTGTTCATTTTCAGTGAGGAATTAGTCTCTTAACTGACAGCATTTCTTTATGTATTCTTTGCAATGCAGCATACATGAAAACACACCATGAATGTTTTGGGTTCTTGAAAGGAAAAACATACACAAAAAAAGCCTACTTTCTTCTGAAATCTTTAATTGAAAATGTCCTAACAGATTGTCAGTCTAGTAGTAATTTAAAGTGCTGTTGATTAAAGTGACTGTTGATAAAACACTGCTTAATAAGATGTTAGAAATTTACTGACGCCTTTCAGATAGCTTTACATTCCATTCTGAACAGGTCAAAACATTCTTGCATTTCCAAGAATAGGCAGTCATTTTTGAACCCTGGTCAAGTAAAACATGCAGTTAAATTATGAGTTGGTTTGTGGGTTTTTTTAGTACAACATGGGGTTTTAGCTAAACACCCCCCATATCTTCAGGAAGGAAAAAGATTACTGATTCTCAAGAAGTCTGAGATGACTCAAAGACTTTAGAAATAAGAAGTGTTCTTTATAAGTCTATGTTGAAATATAAAATTGCTTTATTCTATTTTACTATCAGAAAATTAGCTGAATGTAAACAAATGGTGCAACTGAAGCAAAGATTTTTATGAGTCTAAGTAGTGTCTAAATGCTGTACAACCTTGAAAGCTAAGTAATTAAGCAAGGTATTCAAGTATGAGTCTGTATAATTTTAAGTTCTGCTAGCTCATATGTTTTAAAAAGATTTAAAGTACAAGGGGGAAACTTGACAGCACATGTGCCATGTAAAGAGCTACGTCACTGTATATCGTCAGTCACGTCTATTCCCTCCTCCCCTTAACCTCAATGTACTATTTTTCCTCCAGGCTATTGGAATTCAGTTTTATAAAACACGCATTAGGGACCCACCAGTTCCACTGGAGGCATCACATACTCTCCTCTCCTTTGACTGACAATCAGCCAACCTAGAAAGAAGTGCATAACCTCAAAACAACATTGCTCTGAGGTAAAAGATCACACAACAAAGGTGAGAAAGTGCTCATTTAGCTGAGGGGTTCACATGCACCTTTCAAGTGGCAAGTAGAGGCAGAAGTGGGGAGCTATTGCTTGAAAGAGTTGGAGGTTTCAACCTCTCCTGCAAAGAGGATCTTCATCACCACGTAATGGAAAGCAGAAAGGGCAAAACCTATCACCTATTTACCAAACACATCCTGCTATCTGACCTCCTCTTTCTGCTGTTTTCCAGGTAGGGAAACAGATACGTATTCCTACAGAGAGACACTGAAAGCAATGGCTTTGAAGCAAACAATGAAGTGGGTTTATAGGTCCTAGCCACCGAGGTAGTTCTCTCATTTTCCCAATTCTGGACAGTAGGCTGGGAAGATGATTGCACAATGTGGCATATTCCAAAAAGCAAAACAGGAAAACCCCACCTCATCACCAACACAAAGATTGAAGAATGACATAGTTTACAAAGCAGACCTAGTTACTGAAACAGTAGCATGAAATCCTCTGTATCTTAATCATACTGCACACTCTCACAACTTGCAGGTATATCTACTTTGTTTTATTATAGTTTTTTCTTAGACATCTTAGATTTGGTAGCCTGCAGACCCTGGCTGTGCAGAAATCAGTGCAGCACCTAAGAGTCCATGTGTGTATGTATTCAATTACAGCATCTCTTTAAAAATAACAATGAACTTTATTGTGTACTTGTTTCAATTACCAGCAGGTGGATGTTGCCAGCACACAATACTCTGAAGAAACAGCCTAGATTTTTCTTTCTCTATAGACAGCATTACAACATGTGATACTTTTTATAATGTTGCATCTCAGAACACAATAAAATAACCTCAAACGTCCATAAATCAACATGGAAAAGGATACATAGCATAGAAAGAGTGAATTATTAGATATGTAGGGTACCATTCACTTACTGAGCAATGGAATGTAAGTCAATAGTCAGAATGATTAAGTACACCTGGGTATCACCTGGTTAAAACCAGCTACATTGTCATAACTGAGGAAAAACCTATCATAGTGTTACCAGCACGCAATGAAGCAAAACATGATTCTATAGTTGGATCTGCTTGATATACATCTTTTATATTGCTTCAAAAGATTATTCTTTAAGGATTTTTTCCCTACTTATTTTAAGATAAACAGGATTCATTTATCTCCAGCTACAGGTAATAGAACAGCAGATCCCAGAGTCCGCTTGCTCAGATACCACTGAAGCCACACGCACAAGACAACATTTCTTGACCTTTTTCCTCTCCTTTCTTTTAACTGCTCAGGCAGGGACTGCAATCTGACAGCCTACTTTTCATTCTCCCAACACCCATCCGCACTGGGAAACCACATTCACACACACAGCATGTCCCTCCCAGCGCTGGTGCTAAGCGTGTGTGTGTGCAGGGGCTTTCCCTGGCCCACCTCAGTGCCTGGACAAGGAGGGAGCACCTGCTGCAGCAACACACCCCGGAGTGGCTGGTACAACACACGTTGGCACACTCGAAAACAAACTGTCTCAAAAAAAGGTCAAACCTTTCTAGGGTGTTCTTTGAAACTATGAGCAGTAACATTCATGCAAAAAAGCATTATAGTTGTATTGGTTCAGTTATTTTGAAAACGAGATCACAGATTGTTAATTTATGGTACTTAGTGTGTAGAGATGTCTGTGTACATGCTATAAAATTCCAAACCTCTGAGTTCAGCTAAAATAATGCTTGTATCTGGCAGATGTTTTGCTTTGCTTCTGTGCACGGCTTTTGCTTTACTTATTAAACTGTTCTTATCTCATCCCACGAGTTTTCTTACTTTTACTCTTCCAATTCTCTCCCCCATCCCACTGCGGGGGAGTGAGCAAGTGGCTCTTGCGTGTGTGGGGCTTAGTTGCCGGCTGGGGTTAAACCATGACAATGTGATACAGAGTGAGACTTTCAGATGATCATCCTTTCAAATTGCATCAGATAAGTACGTTAAAATTTAAAAATAAAACACAACTAACTGTATTTTTCCTCCATTCCAACTTACTGCATGCATTTAGGACATTCTCCATTTAGGATAGTTCTTTTAATCATGTTATCTTTTGTTTGGCATAATGTTGTCTTTCAATATGTTTTTATTATAACATACGTTGTAATAGCATTAAAAATTCTGAGCCAAATAACTATATTTAATTTTAAAATTAAGAATTACATAAATTTTGTAAATTTTTCCATGGGTTCTTCAACACTGATGAAACCAATCTCTATTGATAAATGCCTGTGATGTAGAATACAATGTAATTTCTTTGTTTAGAAAGTGTTACCTTAAATTAAAACACAAAGCAAAAAACTATAGCATTAATACAAGCAAAGAACAGAACATATACAGTAACTCTTAAGTAATTAAAGACTGTTTTGGAGCACAACCAACAAAATAAGTAAATAAAAATCAATATTATTACTTTCTATACACAAACAGGGATATTTGTCAATATTGCAGACTCCGTGTCTGCAGTTACTCAATGATTTCATCTGAATCATATTGTTTCTCCTCTACTTAATAAAACTGTTCAAGGATTTCAAAATCAATTGGTACAGATTACCAGAAACACTTCTGTGAGAGTGTACAGAAAGCAGAATTTCTTACCAAAAAATGATGTTAGGAATTTGACCCAAGAAGTCCTCAACTAGCAAAGTATCAGCACAACTAGCTTCAGCATTTCCCACTGCAGTCCTTATGTGGCAGAGAAAAACAGCCAGAAGACAGTACATTACTGCAACGTCCGGACAGCTAGTGGACTTTTGGTAACACTAGCCAGGTGGCACAAAATAGAGAAGTCCCCCAGTTACTGTATCTTGCAGATTTTAAGAGACTGGAGAGGGGATGATTAGATGTGTTTTTCATTTTGCTGTAAAGCATATAGATGAGTGACTCAATAAAAGGTTTTGGTCATTTGACTTTATTTCAAGATATACTAGAGCTATAAAACTTTTAATTACTGTTAAGTATTTCAAGCACAGTGGTTTCCTTCCTTTACATGTAATCACATAGATTTGATCTGTGTTTCAGTTCCAAGTTCAGTGTTCTCCTGATTTTCACAAATATTAGGGCCAAAATCCTTATTCATTGCAATTATTCTCATGGGTATCAAAGGGTTTATAGGAATAGTGATGATAGTCAAATGAGTTACTGTGATGAAGTGCTGTTCTGGTTGCTCCCACTTTGGGCAGGGATTAAAAAAAACTTGTACTATGAAGAATTAGACCCATCATCACGTTTTATGGCTACCGCTTACCTTTCCAATAAATCTTAAATGTTTCTTCTGGATTATTAACAAAAGTAAACTTTGATTCAAATGTAAGAAAAAGGTTTGTTACACTAAAGCCTAATGACTATAGGGATATTCACAAAAATTCTTTCTGCTGGAAAGGTAACTGAAAATTGTGAGAACAAGACAATGTATCAGTAAAATTGGTCTTTTTTCCTGTCATTAAAATAGCAAACCCTTTCTTACTGACTGCATGAAATAGAGCAACCGCCTTGCAGTCTATGTCTTAGGACATTCAAAGCCTTTAATTTTGTATAATGATGTCTATGCTGTCATCACTTAGTCATTTTGTGGCACACTGATATAATGTGCTGTAGAGTGCTAGACATTTCACTGTGCTCAGGGAAGCTTCTGGGTTTATGCTTTATCTGGTAAAAGTATCTGGCCTACAAATAAAGATATTTGCTCCTATAATAAAATTCAAACATTTAAATGTGAACCGTTGCTCTTAACAAGGCAAAATATTTATAGTTAAAAATTCCCTATTATCATGCCTTCCACCTGTGGTTCATTTCTCCAGTAGACACATAAGCATCTATGACATTCATGCCACTCTTTGTGTTGCTGCGGCATAAATTATAAACATACAACAGGGGATCACAACTATAAACTGTACCTCTAAAGAAATTTGTTTTATAGGTGAAAAAGAATATAAAAGAACAACGCTATATTTATTTTCAGACCTCTGACAGAAAGCTCCTTTTAATACCGTATTAAGTCTCTGCTTGGCTGCCAGAAATAAAATACAGTATGTGTTCAGAACTACAGCTTTTATTCTGTGTTTGGGTTTATTCTTAGAGGTGAATGGATTCAATATACTTTCAACCCAACCACATATTTTAAACTGCTGCCAGTTTATAGCTGTCTACAGACCTTCCAAATTCACAGCAGCAAGTCTAGATCCCAACCTCCTCCGCTGCTGCATGCATGAAGGTGATAACACAGAACTGATCTCTCCTGTAGACTGTAAGAATGGAAAATGAAGAGGAAAAAAACCCATGATCTATACAGTCCCAAGACTCCTGTAATATATTTACAAAATAGTAACTAAGAACATCACAAAATAATTGGATTCCATGACTTCCATAGACTCAAAAAAAAGCATACTTCCCATACATTTTCACTTCCATATTCCACCTGGTGTACTCAGTGGGAAATCTGGGCCAAATACTGCCTAGCCACCAAAGCACTAGCAAGCACAGACCTTGCCAGAGAAAACAGGATTCTGAAGGGACAGCTACTACCAAAAAACTAACACCTATATCAACCTTTTGTCCACTTACTTTTGATACAACCACACATTGTAGTTCAGGCCAAATATTATGGAGACATAATGTCCAAACTAGCCCATTAACCTTACTATTAACTATCTCCAGCTGTGCTGCCATGCTGTGCTCCAAAGAAAAGAAGGTGTTTATATCTGCACTCCTTACGCCCCAGAATAGGCCCAAGCCTATTAATTAAAGTGTGTGCTAATAAATAAGAGAACCTTACTTGGTTCAGACCATATTGACTACAACTACTGAAAAAACAATTTGGCTTCTGGCCCAGTCCACAACCTTGTGCCAATGTTTTCTCTCTCATCTCAAATAGGAGTTATGGCCTCTGCTAATAGGAGAAAATAGATGGCCAGCATTCGTTAGGCAAGCAAGATTTCAAATACAGTCTATTTCGGTAGTTGCAAGAGAGGACAAGCATAATTGTGGGGCGAAGGACAGTAGGACAGCCGGGCAAGAATGCACATATCTATGAAATAGTGAAGTAATCAGGCGTTGTTGTATTTTTAGATACTTTCTTTTTCAAGTGCCCAAGATTCCGAATAAATCACAATGGCAAACTGAGTGGCTGAGATGGGATAGATTACAGCTGAATGCTGCACAGATCAAATATTCAGCTCCAACCCAAAGCATGAGTCCTAAATGCTTATATGACACACTGTAAAAGCCTTCCACAACACTTGCTAGCTACCTCTCTTATGGCTACATTAACTGCTAGATACCATATCTGCCTCTCTACTTTTCATAAAGTCTAAAAACACCTGGAAAGAGTCAGTTCTCTAAGCCAGATATACCTGAAACTTGTCCAGATGTTTGGTTATTTGTATCAACTCTCTGAGCACTCGTAGTAACTTCGAAACATAGAATAGTGAAAAAGAAAGCTGTATTTTGTGCAAAACCTGTAACATTGACATTGGTGGGAAGCCAAGGTAATTTCAGCATTCATATCAAATACGACTCTCAATACTACAATTTTGCATATAATTACTGCTTCACATGCTCACTGAATACAGGAATTGGAGATGGAGGCAGAGACAAAATTTTACACAGAGGCTTACATTGCAGTCAGTTCTCTCAAAACTTCAGTTATTTCCTTCATCCTGCAGGAGCAGGATGTATATTTTACGCTTAAAATATTTCCTTCTATTTGCATGTGCATTATAAAGACAGCTCCTTTATTAGATCATGAGTCCATTTAATTTGTTCCTTCCCGTGTGTATTTGCAACTCTCACAGAAACATGTGGCATTTGGAAGCAGCATTTCTAGCTGACTGTGGCTCCTACGAGAACATATCTGTGTTACAGAAGGCTCAGGGAGAGACAGAGGATCAACTAGGATACAGGCGCACAAGATAATATGGATAGAAGGTCTCTCATATTTAAGACGACATGAAGAGTGTTTAGAGACAACAGATCATTAGCAGAAAAAGTGACACTGACTCTTGACTGACAGCACGTCCTAAGGATGGAGTTCCTACACAAACCAAAGCTTTCACGCTGATACAAGTATTGGTGGAAGTCACTTGGTGCCTGCTTTTTATCGTGTCAGATGAATCCTATCTGGGTCATAAAGGAATTAGTCCAATCCACACCTCCCTATTCCAGTATCCCTCAACAGGACACACTTTTGTTTAGTATCAGTTGTATCTCAAAGTGTCTAAGAAGCTGCTTCCTCATCCCCCCCCTCCCACCTCATATTTTTTCCTGCAATTGTGCATTTTTTCCTGACTTTTGTCATTTTTCTTACCATCCTTTTTCCTAAAATCCTATTTTCAGCTTTTCCTGTATGTAGTTTCTTGTCCTTCTAGCACACGTTCCTTTGTCTTCTAAGAATGCCTCAAGAAACAAGAGCAAGACATTCATTAAAATCAAAAGTAAACACTATTGCACAAGGATCTCTCACAAGTACGGCAGAGAATACCAAACCCTAAGTAAACTTAAAGTTGGATAAACACTTTTTAATAGTACTATTCGGTCTATCTTCTGCACAAAATGCAGAAATGACAGCCTCTTTCTTGACATGCAGAATTTGTGATTGCCCTGTCTAGTCATAGAAAATCTTCAAAACTTGTCATAAATGGCTCCGTGGCTTTTTTTAAAGGTTTCTGTTGTTTGAATAAGGAAGGTTATATTGGTCAGCACAATCCCCATTCTGAATTCATGATACCCTAAAGCAAAGCAATCAGTTGCTGTGATAGTGTCTTATTCATATTAGTATTCCCAACAGCTTAAGTTTGTCCTAGACATTGAACTCACAGGACACCTTGTGGTTAAAAATATTCTTACCCACACAAACTTTTTCTGATAATCTCCCTCTGCTCTTCCGGTTTTGCCAAGACCCTTCATGCCTTTACCCAGTAGTGGATGAGTTTTGGCTATTACTAGCACAAACAACAACTTCCTCACAGATAAGACATTGATAAAGACTGTATCATGGGGCACAGGGATGGGACAGTTCATCCTTACAATGGCTCAATGCATAGGAGAGGAAGTATTTTGTTACTTCAACAACTCTCAGTGGTGCTCCAACTGATGTTACCTGGAATATAAAAGATGTCCTGAAGTTGTGATAAGTAAATGTAAGGGGGAGAGAAGAGAGTCATTACTTGTTAAAAGGTACAGAATGTTTCCTTTGCCATTAACAATTTCCATAATTTAAGCTGCTAGTGTATTATTTGGGCTTTGTTTCACTTGAAAGAATGAAATGGAGAAACAGTTAGTTGCACTTCTGTTGACTTTGTTTTCTGACTCTCATGCACTACCACCACATCCCTGTACTAACTCTACTGTAGGCATTACCACTTAAAAATAAGTAATGATTTAAACATTGTTTGTATTTGAAGAGAAGTAATAAGAAGAAATCTACTGAATGCTTCCTCATTAAGTAACAAACAAACAGGTACATTTGGAAATGCTGATCGTACTGAAAATAAGTTGAAAGCTTGGGAGTCTGGAAGGAGACAGCTAATGAAAAAGGGCCAAAATCTGGGGAAGATGAACATACGTGTGCTCTCGCAAATAAGGCGGAAGCCCAGAGCAGTGAAGCTAGATACTTGCTTAAACAAAAGTCAAGCTAGTGATCAGATGCAAGTTGAGTGGTGATCTAATGTATGTCATTCTCCAACAGAAAGGAGGAATTTTCTTTTAGCTTTGTCATTTTTTACCTTTCCATTTCCCATTTCTGGCATGAGAACTTATTTTTAAGATATGTTTTTCCTATAGTAACTCATATTTCAGTTAGATTGTGCTTTTTATTCTAAAACAGTGCAAAAGTATATCTTATCACCTCTCACCATTACAAGCTTAAAATGCATTAAAGCTGCCATTAATTTCTAAAAGCTACAAGGCATGAATATCAAGAGAACCAAAATGGAACACATGCCTAACATACAATTCAACCGAAAACATTTTCTGTAAAAATATCATCTTGGTATTTCATATTATTTGTATGACAGGGATTCAGATCATATTTCCCCAGTTCTGGTATAGACACTTTCCCATTACTGGTAACTGTACCTGTAAGATGAAATGTTAGGCTGCAAACTCTCTTTACACTTCAACACCTATAGTAACGATCCATAAACCAAATTATTCCTCAACAGCAGCTGTGTAAATCCGCTGTGTCTAAATTATGACCTTAGTTTTGTTTAGCCCAAACAGTCCTGCACGGTGGTTGCACAGGTGTAGCCAAGAGCCTGCCCATTGTTTGTCACTGATGATGTATGAGTTACGGAAAACCAGGCTGACTTTCAGATCTCTAACTGACTACAACTGCAAGGCTGACAGTGGTATGTGGAGGGAAAAGTCTTAGTTATATCTTGGGGGGCTGGGATCTGAAATGCAGTAAGAAGTATCACAACATCACTTTGGTGGCAGAGTCCCTTGTTGGATAACCATAATGACTAAGTACGCATTTTTTTTCTGATGCTTTAAAGAAATGCAAAGATGGATTAACAGTTGAGCTGATAGCCTAAAACTAATTGCATACTCAATTACAAAAGTTCCCTATCCCCAAAGCAAACGATCTAGTATCCAATCTGAAGGGCTACAAGCCCTCACACATGAGAAAAGCTGGGACATAAAGAAAAAAGAAAAACAAAGTACAATCCAACACGTGGCTGTGAGCCTCTTCTAGCAAGCAAGAGGCTATTCTGAAGCATCAGAAATCAAGCAAAGGGTGGGACTCCGCTGTATCTTTCAAGCAAGGCTGTTATTCTACACTGGTATCACACAGTTTGTGAGAAATCTAGCAACACAGCAGGAAACATGACATAGTTTTCCGTCTTTTCTTAGAAAACAACTTTCCCCTATTTTTCTTTGGCTGTTTTGCAAAGTTTTTCACTAACTCTCCAACCATCATCTGCTTAACCATCTTACCTTGAACTGGGCACCTTTCTCAGCAACAGCATGTTACACACATTGCACCCAGGTAGCTTCATTTCTACATAACTCTGTTTCCTACACATGCTGGGAGAAAACTCTAACACTCCAGGAGTTACAGTCACCGCGGAGGACAGCAAAGCATGCTTTACTCCTCCCTAAAATGCAAGTTATTTTGTAACCTTTCTCAGGTGAATATGGAACTGCAAATTGCAATACGGAGAGGAGAAAGGCACCAGGTAGCCTTTGGCTTACCAGGAGAAGCTGGTCTCCATCAAACAGTAGTTACTTGGGCATCAGGAAGGTACAAAGGAGATGAAAGCAAGGAGGTGTAAGTGGGACCGATCAAAATTACCTCCTGGGAGTTAGTAACCAGAGAGGATGTGCATGATGCCCCGGGGAGGTTCACAGCCAGCCCCGGGTCATTTCAGCGAAGGCAAAAGTACCGGTTAGGTCACAGCAGGCATCTTACGGCGGGCTTCGCGAAGCCTTCAACGTTTCTTAGCCCGACATCCCAGGCATTAAGCGTTTGCTTACTGCCCGCATAGACACACACACAATTTTTCCAAGACAGCACAGATGCGTTTACCTCATGCAAGCAGGCGGCTCCCCCTCCCCGCCCCACGCCAAGTTGCAAGACTTGCTGCTTCAAGGTGGGGGGCGAGACCCCAAAATAACTAAAAAGAAAGACCCCCACGCCGCTCGCGTCCTACCGCCTGTGGAGCTGGCCTCCTCCAGCTGCGCCGAGATGCTCTCCACCCTCCTCACATTCATGCTGGAGGCGGGAGGCGCCCGGAGCCGCGGCGAGGCGGGACGCGGCGGGGGAGCGCGGCAGCACCGCCGCGCCGGGGCCGCGGCAGCCGGAGCGGGGCCGGAGCGGAGCGGAGCGGGGCCGGGCGCGGCGCGGCGGAGCGGAGCGGAGCGGAGCGGGGCCCCGCCTCGGCGGCGGCGCCTCCCTCGCCACCCGCGGCGGCGCGGGGCGGGCCGGGCCGCGGCGCGGGGCTCGGGGGCGCCGCCGCCGCCCCTTCCTTCCCCGCCGGGAGATGCGGGGCTCGGCCCCGGCTCCCCGCCCTGCCGGGCCGCCCCCCGCAGCCGCTGCCCCGGGGGTGCCTGCCGCCGCGGGGCTGAGCCGGCACCCGCGCCCTCCCCCCCCCCCGCCCCCCGGCCGACCTGGGAGCGGAGCCGTCGGCGGGAGCGGCGGCTGCCGTGGGGAAAGCCCCGAGCAAGAGCCCGGCCGGGCCGCTCCGCTCCGCTGCGCTCCGGGGCTGCACACAGGTGGTTTGTGCATCACCTGCTAGCAAGGCTGCCCGGGACGCGGGCCGGCCCCGAGCCCTTGCCCGGGGGAGCTCCCTCCTCAGCTGCGCTCGCCGGCCCCCTCGGCCAGCTTAGCCCGGGCTGGGGAGCGGGCAGCGCTCCCGGAGCCCAAGGGTACTTTTTGGCACTGCTTGCCAGCACCGCGAGCACCGGCACCAACGCGGCCATCAGCTCAGATCTGAAAGAACGAGCCCACAGTGCATCAAACCCATCCCTTTTTTACAAAACGCTGTATTTGATGAAATTATGGTAAATTGGACTAGAGGTTATGAAATTCTAGGAAGCCACATATCGAGCACAGAAATAATACCAGACAGAAATTATTTAGTCGGGCACTTTGAACAGCTCCGGAGGAAATTCAGATAATTCCACTGAAACCAATGAGGTTCTACCCTGCGATATCAGGACTGATCTGGCTGTTGTGCTTAAAGAAAAAGGGAAAGGGCATTTCAAGACACCTTCAGAACTCCTGTAATTTGTTAAGGCCTACCACGACAACCATTACAACATACTCCCATTATGGCAGTTCTCCCATTTCAATTTCATACACATAATTTTTTGGTCGTCTTTACTATTTCTTCTATTCTTACACAAATAATGACTTCTTCTAGAAATTCCAGTTATTCTTCTCTTTGTGAACATTCCCCAAAATTTCAGTAATTTTTTCAAGGCACATAGAGGTTATAGACTTAGCTACCTAAAATCTTAAATATTATTTTTGGTGTTTAATTTTGTATTACTTCTTGAACCAGGTATTGTAAAGATTCTTATCAGCTGAAAGATAAAGGAGTAATTCCTACACCACACTGCCAAGAAATGCTCTAGGAAAAGCCTTCTATCCTCTTCCACGGGACAAACTTATGTCTGTTTTCACTCCAAAATGATGGAATGATTGAAGACCTGAATGGGCAGAGATACTACAGTGTAGTACAACAGTGGCCAAGAACAATTCAATGTTGAGTAGCTACTGCCAAGTGTTCTTTTTTTGATAAAAATGCAGTCACTGCTGGAGGTCTAGGAAAGACCGTGAAGAGACAGGATTCAGAGTACTGTATTTGCTATATGCCCTCAAAAGATTTCCCTTCTGTAAGGTGAATCCTCAGGTAGCCAGGATATGGCTCTTCCTCATTAGAGAAATTCAAAGTAGTCAGAAGAGAGATCAGGATTTGGTTTCACTAGCAGGATTTGAGCTTACTTATTATCAAGAAGCTAACCTTACAGATAACTGTAATTTACCACAATTTTGCAGGAGTCCTTGTTGTCATATATATACAGTGTTCAGAGTGAGGCAATTCTGATTTATGGCTGTCACTTCCCTTTGCTTGCTTTGCTCTACCCCAGCGTTGTATCAGAACTCCGTGAGTTATGAAAACACTCTAAATATACGTGAGCAGCCGGTCATAACAGAGTGAACTAAGGCAGGAATCATAGCAATACATCAAAAATACCTTTGCAGTTGCCAGTTAAGCTAGACATTCATCTTGTGTCTTAGAAAGAATTACAGGTATGCAGCGCAGCACAGAACATAAGCTCCAGAAGTGTCTACCAAGTTTGTACAGATAAGGTAGCATGTGTCACCTCGATGATCAATTGTGTCTGAGGCAAAGAAGAAAGTGACCCAAATAAACTGACACTCTCCATAAATCTGCATGTTTCTCTCAAGCTCATCTTCTTTATTTTTCTGCTTTGTCTCTTTGTTTCCATCCACCTGCTGTTCATCTCCTGTTCTTCTTGATGGGCCTTGCTTGAAATAATTTGATCAATTCCCTCTGCATACTCGTTCCTTTTTGTTCTCTCAGGATTTAAATACTTGTCTTGGAAAAACCCATAGTCTTTCCCAAACTTCCTTTTGAACTTTTCCATTTCCTGGCTGTTTAGACCTATTAGTTTTCTCTTGCCTTGTAGATACATATTTTCCTTTTTCACCACCACTGCCACTGAGATCTAAATGTTAGCGTATTATTTACCGTTTGCTTACAAATTAGGGGTGCAGTACATAAAATGAAAGCCTATTTAAAAATCACTGGAAAAATCCTTAGTTAATACAGATGTATATAATTTTCTGACTTCGTAAGAACTATAGCAATAATAGAACTGTGCAGATTTTCAACCATTGAGCATCTGGTTTAATTTTATCTGTCTCCAGATTATGACAATTATTGGCAGTAATTGACAAACATAAAGATTAAATAGGTATAATTTTGATGTTCTATGTAAAACAATACATACATCAGAATGTGGGGTTTTTCCAAATTTGCTTTAAAGGGCAAATTCTTTATTGTTTACCAAACCTGATTCAGTTTCCTCCAATTAGCATGTCAGGCCCATGTATCTGCTCTATATAACATTCAGTAAAAATTGACATCAACTGTGATTTCATCCCTTCTATATAATTACATTTCAACATGTAATTATATTTCTATGAATATAAAGTTTCATTCTAGTTTCTACTTCTCACAATATATAACTCCTTCCTTTCTTCCTCATTTATTTAAAATATTTATTTTGGAGCTAAATGCTAATAACACCTTGAGTATATATTTAAAAGGTACATGTATGGCTGAAGATTTCTTCCAGTCACCTGTGATGAAATTTTAATTTCTTCTTCTTGAAATAGTTGATGTAGTTTCCGCCTGATTTCTTTAATTAGAATCTGAATCAGCATGTTTCTGTTAGCCTCAAATGTAAACTAATTGGAAAGATTTCACATAATGATAATTCAGTGTCCAAATCAAGCTGAGATTTCCACAGCTGTTTAAAATATATACTATATAAAATTAAGTGTTAAATCATGAAGCTAGACTAATGATCAAGGAGGCATTTTCATCCAAAAGAGAAAATCAAATAATCTTTAGTGAATAAAAAATATTCGTCGTGATTTCTAGTGGCAGCACCTTCTTATCAGGGAGGACCTGATTTTTTTCTACCTATTTGTGTGGATGAGAAAAGGCTCAGACTCAGAAAGTGTATAGCAATACCCAGAGATTCAGTCCTTTCAGTCTTTTCTGCTCCCCCACTGGTCTTGGGACATCTGCAAAGGGCTAACACAGTAGTTCAGCTACCCAAATTATATTTGCACTAAGGAACTGAATAATTTATAATTAAGCAGTTGAATAGAACAAATATAAACCCAAATGATTCAGCATGTCCATGTTACTTTCTAGGCCTCCAGAAAAGCCATTTATTTTTTCAGTGCTTCCTCTGCTGGAGAATGGCCCTCCAGGTGGGAGCTTTCTTGATTCCCAGAAGAATTTGTCATTAAGCATATACTGCATGTCGCTTATAACGTTTTTCACAAGGAAAAAAACCCAGCTAAATCAATCTGTTACTTACTTCTAGGACAAATATTCTTCCTTCTCTGAAAAGTAATAAAATACCATTTTGCTATTTTTTATTCAGGCATGAGAGACTGTTCTTTATGCTACCGTACATTTCTAAAAGCATTTTTGTTCTCAGAAGTGTATTTTATTTATTTCTAAGTCAGACTGTGTAAGAATGTATCCTACAAAAACATTTTATGTGTGCTCTAAATCACAAAATATGAACTGTAATTTGGCTGTACCCAAATATTTAGTGCCTATGATAAAAGTACTTGATCTAAACGAGAAATCTCCTACACCTTTGAGTGTGTTGCAGGGTGTGCCTTGGGTGTCAGTGACAAGGTGTTGTCATGGGGGGGCTGCAGGGTGGCCTCTGCAAGGAGAGGCCAGGGTTGCCCGGTGCCAGACAGTTGGTTCCAGACAGCTCCGCAGCTGACCCACCGCAGGGCACAGCTGAGCCCATCAGCCAACTTGGTGGCACCTCGGGGAAAACATTTTTAAGGAAGGGCGCAAAATGCTGAGGAGAAGGGAATGACAGAGGGAATGCCAAGGTCAGATCAGAGGGACGTGCTCCATGGTGGAGCACATACACTCCCGAATGGACTGAGGCCCATGGAGGACCCATGCTGGAGGATGTACACCACAAAAGGACTGTGGCCCGTGGATAAGCCCGTGTCAGAACAGAGGAAAAAAGTAAGAATGAAGGAGCAGCTCTAGAAAAGAGTGAGAAACAAGGAGTGGTAGAGAGAAACCACTATGCACTGACCCCAACCTTCTGCACTGCCCGTCACCTCACTGAGTGTAACCTGCGGTGTGAACAAAGAGGGGAAAGGAGTGTCTGGAGTGAATTTGAGCCTGGAAAAGGGGGTGGAAATGTGCTTTCCTTAAGTGTTTACATGTTTTTCTTCTTTATTTCCCAATACTCAAGTCAGTAATTAAATATTTATGTTGATTATCAACAAATTAACTTAAACTCTCCAAGTCTGTTTTGCCCATGACAGTAACTGCTGAGTGATTTCTCTGTCTTTATTCTGACACCCAAGCTTTCACCTTCTTGTTCTTCTCATTTTCTCCCTGTCCCACTGGGGGTGGAGGACAACGAGCAAGTGCATGAGTCCTTGGCTGCAAGCTGGGGGCTGAACCACCACAGGGTGGATATGGGAGAATTCAGAATACAAAATGAGGTTGTAGGTGTAGGAAAGGTGTCACAGACTACTAACAAACTACATGTCCCTGAAACAGTGGAGCTTCAATATTCAAGATTTCCTGTTAGCACACAGTTTTAGAGAGCATTGGTGCTTTCAGAAAGAATAATCTTGAATATTCTAATTTTTGTGCCTATTAAACCTTAACCAGAACACTTCTTCAAAAGAACATTGTGCATTGTGTATCCTTATCCTTGCACAGAAATAAATAGCAAGAAACAATGAAGGCCAGCCCTGGAATTTGGCAAAAATTGGCTGTTACTATTACTATACCTCTTTACTAAAAAGGTGAGAGGAAAGGGTGAGAGCCTACTTTCCTTGAAACTCAATTTGGTTTTTTAAATTAACATTTTGTAATAAGTTCTCTAGGGGTCAGAAGCAATTTGACTTACCATAAAGGAGTAAACAAGTCAGAATTTATATGTGGTAACCAAAAAAAGAAAAAAATCCAATTATTTAACAACCTTCCAATTTAGATGTTGTCTCCAGATGTAAATCAGTCAAGATATGGATTGGCTTCTTTGTTGGGGCTTTTAAAACAAAACCCAGGGAAGTAGGAGCCCACCCTTCACTCAGTGTCAATGGGAAATAAGTACTCACTTCCTTCAGACCTAAAATCCAGCATTTTTTTTTTTTCTGCTGTTGTATCTGTGTTTGTTGGTTTCACTTCAGTGTGCTGCAGGTGACTGGACTGGCTTAGTTGTTGAGTGGCAGTATTTAGACATTTGAGTTTTGATTTGTGAGAATCTTCTGGTTTTATATCTCATTATAACTGTGATTCATGGTTTATAATAGCCACACTGCAGATATTTTAGAGGAAAGTCATTACAAACTAATGCGAAGTTATATTTTAAAAAAACACATGTAATATTCAACACAACTTGCTGCTTAGAGACTTCCTTGGCATAACCTGTATCACTTAATCTAAATTGCTGTCAAATTGTTTGTTGTCATTATTAGACTATCACTGAAGTTATTTCATTAGTAAACCTGAGTCAATATATGGTTTCATATTTACAGAAACTTCATGTAAACTAATAGCACTGTAGTTTTTAAGTACCTCATTCTTAGCCTGGAGGATCACAAAATATTTTAAAAATAAAAGCATACTGGGAGCAAATTCACCTGCTGCTGAGCCAACTTCAGAGGACACACAGCTGAAAAACAGTGCCTTAGACAGGAGTAGGTTAAAGAAAGATTTTGGCTAATTATACTGTAGTTAACCTATGTTCTTGGTGGAAAAAATCTATAGTATTTTTATATAAAATAGATCATAGACTTTAAGATCTTATGCGAAATACCTGCTCATAGTGATCTGCACTGTGCTCAGAAGAGACAGAAAAAAAGAAAAACCTAAACAAAAACCAGCAACAAAAAACCCTGAGCTGACCCTGGTGTAGGACAGTGCCCAGACTGAGACAGTTTGTGGCAGCATGATTTCTCAACACTTTTTCTGGCAGTTTTAAATTCAGCTGTATGTTGGCTTCCCATTGCTTTTTGTCTTCCATTCTCGTCAGGTAATTCTGCACTGTGCTCCAGTAAACCCTTCTCCCACTCTGCTTCTCTGTCTCCCTTCCCTCCATTTCCTTTTCCCTTTCCTATTTACCTCACACATCATTTCTCATGAAAAACTGAATAACAGCAGAAAGGATAATGGCTTTTATGTTCAGCTAGTGGAGATCAGAGAGCAGTAGTGCTCTGTTCAGCCAACGACGGGATGTAACTGAATGCAGTGCTTCATACTTTCCATTTTTAAATCCACATCCACAGAGTTACCAGATGATAGGGTTTTAAGAACGAAAGTCTAGGGAGTCCTAGCTAGCTCAAAAGCCAGTTCATAGGATATCAAACAATCATTAATAATACAAAGTTAACAAATTTCAGAATGTCTTAAAGCATTTTCATTCTTACGATATTTCCTCCAGGGAATAAGATTACTAGATTTATAGCATTAATGATTCATTTATGGAAATATGGAAAGAGAGTAATCTCATCTTTTGTTAGTGTATCTAAATACAGAGACATGAGGCCAAATTCTCTTTTCGATGGCAACAATACTCTTTTTTGAATGAGCCCAATCTATATGGGGAGACTAAAAGAGCTTGTCGTCCTCATATAAAAAAGTCCAAGAGGGGATATGGTTGCTATATAAATACATCAGACAGGTAAAAAACAGTGAGAAAAAAAAAAAATCTATTTCAGCTAAAGGTCAATGCTGGCACCAGAACAAATGGTATAATCTATAATCTATAAATTTAGGTTGTATATTAAACAAAAGTTGCTAAGCATTAAAGAATTCAAGTACTGGAATGCCCTTCCACAATGAATGGGAAGAAAGGCAAAATAAATGTTTTTAGGCAGAGCTTGATAAGTCTGTGAATTATGTGATGTGATGTCTATGATAACAGAGTGCTCTATGATCACAAATCATATACATGTTTTTCTTTCCTTAACAAGTAAAGCTCTTGAACATAATACCAAATTCGTAGTACAGCATGGGTCATAGGAAAAGGGCTACAATACTTACTGCAGAGATTACATAACATAGTATATATAACAACAAGAGCCTCTACAGTAAACATTAATATATAATTTCCTGAAAACTTACAGGACTGATAAGAGTCTTTCATATTTAAATGGTTGCTACAAGGAAAACAGTAATCAATCGTTCATCCATGGCCAATGGCAGAGTGATACAGGAGAAATGGACTTAGGTTGCAGCAAAGAAGTAGCTAAAATTTAGGGGAAAATTTCTAACTTCTAAGGTAGTCAAATATTAGAACAGTTTTATGAAGAGATTAGTGGAATGTCCATCATTAAAGAGTTTGTTTTAGCTGCTATATAGATGACCTGCTGAAGACAGTCTAGAGCTTTTGATCCTGTCACAGCATTGCATTACTACAGATCTTGAGGTATCCTCTGTCCATATATATTCTTACGGTTGTATGATTAAAAGAATAGTACTAATTTAAGTGAGAAGGGAATCTGGCCAGCAATGGCCCTATTTTCTTATCTCCCCATCCCCATTTCTCCTACAGAATTAGTGCTCCTAAATTGCTCAGGTTTTATTCTGTGAAACAGAGGTGTATTTCCTGACTATTTTTTAAGATGCTTTGTTTCTTAATTTGCATACCTAAGTATTCTGTTGTCATGGAAATCTCTTCTCTGAAGCCCTTGAAGACGAGCTGTCTTGCTTCAATTCTGTTTCAAATTTTCTGCATCAACTAATTTTAATTCCTACTCCAAGTTTTCTATATATTGTCTCACCACATCTAACCAACACAGTGTTACCATCTCTTGGGCCAAACCTTACCCCATCCATTCATAAGAATACAAGCTTCACTTCAAACAAGTGTGCTGGGTCTAGTAAAATGCCATTTGTTGACTAAAATGAATCCAGATTTTTCTTTCACTGAAGGAGCATCCATGTTGATAGATGTTTGGCAGCTCAGTAAACAAGCAAGAAATTACAAAAAAGTATATAGCTATAATGGAATTCAATAGAATTGTTTGAATAATCACAGTATAAATGTCTTGTGTATGCCTGTCTTTTTACATTGGTTGGAGGGAGTTTCACAGTCTGTTCTGAGAGCTGAAATACTTGACTAAAGGCAAAAATTAGTCACATCAGCTTTCCTTCCACATAAAAACTAACCTACCAATCTCTTACTTTTCCCCAGTTACAACCAAAGCAGGTTCAGGTGTCTTCAGTGATCACAGATAAAAATATTGAGGAGATTCAGGAAGGTCAGGTTAGGACTTTCATGGTTAGTAATGACATTATTCCATTGGATATTACTGAAAGCTTCGAAATAAATAGTGTCTTTCACAGAAGCAACATATGCTTAATATGCCTGTAGGAAAAAGGCAACTGTGTGAAGAAGCAGGCCACCAAACTAACAAGCTTTAGTTTCTGGAGGGATTTTAGAAGTTGATTCACACTGAGTTCATCATATAGTCAATATATGATAGTTCTACATCATATATTTCTACATCAGAAAGAAATAATCTTAGTCTCTGAGCATCAGACAAAAGGTGCACTTGCAGCTTAATATTCAAGAAGCTGCTAAAGTCAACCTTACAGCCAATGACCTACGTCAGCTAAGGGCAAATATACAACCTTGATGAAAGATGCAGGACTATATCTACCTTACTGTCCTGTTGTTTCGCCAGTTGTTGGACCCAATGTCATCTTGATTTTCAACCAAATCGCATTTATTTGTGCCACAGCTCCCGCAGAAAGAGAACAATGTAATCTTTTTTCATCAGGAGCTGGAAACGCAGATATAAAGCCGTGTGTTATCTGCATGCTGAAGCAGAACCTGCTTGATTATTTTCTTCAACAGCATCCCATATGTGCATATAATTTGATTAATTAATGACTGAAGTAGAGTATAAGGTAGTGTCACTGATCATATTTTTATTTATTATTAAATCTATGAGGCAGGCTTTGGTCTCTTAACTGCTGTCATAAGCTTTCCCATCCTCCCAATTTGATCCACTAGACTAGGCTAACAGCCAGAATTCTCTCTCTTAATTACTTTGTTCCCTTACTGTAGAATTCCAACTGCTGCAGATCAAGTCAGTTCAATGATGGTAGATACTTATTTTTGTTTCCATAATAAAAAAAAAAAATCAGCACAATGAAATTTGACTTAAGATTATGGGTCTCTGTGTTCCAAAACTGAAGTTATTATCATGACAGGACACTGTAGTGAATAAGTATAAATTATTGTTCTTATGAAGCTGTACTTCTTAGTCTTCCAGTTTTAAACACTTCACTTCTCCATTACATATATATTACAGGTTACCATCTGTTTGCTTACCCTATTGCATCAAATTCTTACTCAAGTTACCCTTTCTGCCTTTCAAAGATTATACATGCATTTTATTTTTACATCTTACAGAAGAGTATTTGGATCTTAAGAATTAAAAGGTAAATTCTCAAATATGCCATTCCTGCCCAAATGTGCTCATTTATAAATTAATGCTGAATGTCAAGTAACTAATACTACGTATTAAGAGCTTAGTACTAAGTATTGCCATTCTGACCATCCAAAACCATGAGGTTAATTCCTCCTTCCCATCTACAAAGCATGGCACTGTCTGAAATACTGTAAGCCTGAAACTCATTTTTGTTTCCACTTGCACATCCTTAGTGTACACAGAAATCACATTTTCACACTTTCATTCTCTTCTCAACAACTGTAACAGATAGAAACCTTCATTCTTAAATGAGTTAAAGATAAAATTGATCTGAATCTCAAAGATGTGCCTGTAAGAAGAAAGAGTATCATGACCTGTGTGATACAGTTTATGAGAATACTAAATGTGGCACTGCTTGCTGCTTTTGAGATTTGAGAGATAAGGTTCGTTAGCAGCTATGAATGTTTTCATTTCCAAAAGTGATGGAAAAGAGAAGCAACGACCAGGTCATAGGCTAGATTAATATGCAAGGGCATCCTAGTTTATTCTTCACACAATGTTGAGCTCACAGAATTGCATGTACAAGGTATAGATCTAGACGGTGCCAAAGAAAATAGATTTATTGACAAGGGTTAGCTTCGAAGATCCAGTAAAGGTAGACTTCCTTCACTGCTTCTCATTTTTGGGAGTCACTAGAAAGAAGCTTCATAGGCACCATTCTCTATCAATTAGGTGATTTAGATCCGCTCCCCCAACTCCAGATTCACTGCTCTTTTGACATAAGAATCAAACTTGATCCTAAATTGCCAATTTTAACTCTTAGGCCTCCTTTGTTCTTGGAAATATCAGGGCTTGATTATCTAAGATTCATGCCACTTCATCTGAGGTCCATCTTTACAGCAGTCACACAGAATAAGTACATCTTCATGTTCCTACAGGAGAATATTGGGGTTGGGGGGGAGATTGCACGGCAATGGCTTTGCCTTTGTGGATTTTATTTGTTCGTTTGCTTAGCTCTTCTGTTTTCCTCCCCTTTCTGCAATACAATTCCTATTTAACTGTTATAGAGGCAGAGTTGTACAGTAAATGATTCACAGAGTCAGCCAAGTGACCAAGTACTATCAGCATAGGCTAGTTCCAGTAAGATAAAGGCACATGTAAACCCAAGAAATGCAAAGGATCCATGACAATAATTCCCAGAGGTGACACAGACCCTGGTAGGAGCAAGGGGCAGGAAGCCAGGAAACCATAGGAAAACTTAGGAAACCAGAGCTAGGAAGGGACTACAGCAATTTTCCAATTCCTGAAAGCACATTTAAGGGGTAAAATAGGTTATGTGAACAATATAATTAACCAGTAAGAATTATTCAAGAAGAATTAATACTTTGCCACTTTGAACAGGTAGCACAAATGTAGACAGCCTTAGCCACTGACAACTTTCCAACATTTCTACACCATACTATTCCCAGCTTTAAAGGGAAGCTAATGTGGAAAGGGAATCCCTACTTTCAGCTGCAGTCTGGATTTGAGATATTGTGGTGGGTTGACCCTGGCTGGACACCAAGTCCCCACCAAAGCTGCTCTATCACTCCCCCTCTTCAATTGGACAGGGGAAAGAAAATATAATGAAAAGCTCATGGGTCAAGGTAAGGACAGGGAGACATCACTCAGCAATTACTGTCACAGGCAAAACAGATTTGACTTGGGGTAATCAGTTTAATTTATTACCAGTTAAATCAGAGTAGGATAATGGGAAATAAAAACTAAATCCTAAAACCCCTTCCCCCCAC
Organism: Pelecanus crispus; assembly: GCF_030463565.1. Taxonomy (NCBI): domain Eukaryota; kingdom Metazoa; phylum Chordata; class Aves; order Pelecaniformes; family Pelecanidae; genus Pelecanus; species Pelecanus crispus. The sequence continues at coordinate 67,851,814 of NC_134646.1, read as the reverse complement.
CCCTCCCTTCTTCCCGGGATCAACTTCAGTCCGAGTTTCTCTACCTCCTCCTCCGTAAAGCACAGGGGGATGGGGAATGGGGGTTGCGGTCAGTTCATCAAACATTGTCTCTGCCGCTCCTTTCTCCTCAGGGGAAGAGTCCTCACACTCTTCCCCTGCTCCAGCGTGGGGTCCCTCCCATGGGAGACAGTTCTCCATGAACTTCTCCAAGGTGAGCCTTTCTCACGGGCTACAGTTCTTCACAAACTGCTCCAGTGTGGGTCCCTTCCACTGGCTGCAGTCCTTCAGGACCAGACTGCTCCAGCGTAGGTCCCCTATGGGGTCACAAGCCCTGCCAGCAAACCTGCTCCAGCGTGGGCTCCTCTTTCTCCACGGGGTCACAGGTCCTGCCAGGAACCTGTTCCGGTGTGGGCTTCCCATGAGGTCACAGCGTCCTTCGAGCACTTCCCCCTTCTCTGGTGTGTGGTCCTCCATGGGCTGTAGGTGGGTATCTGCTCCACCATTAACTTCCATGGGCTGCAGGGGCACGGCCTGCCTCACCATGGTCTTCCCCATGGGCTGCAGGGGAATTTCTGCTCCGGTGCCTGGAGCACCTCCTCCCCCTCCTTCTTCAGTGACCTTGGTGTCTGCAGAGTTGTTTCTCTCTCATATTCTCACTCCTCCCTCCAGCTGCAGTTGGTATCCCACTGGTTTTTTCCTTCGTAAATATGCTGTCCCAGAGGCGCTACCACCATCGCTGATTGACTCAGCCTTGGCCAGCGGCAGGTGTGTCTTGGAGCTGGCTGGCATTGTCTCTATCAGACACAGGGGAAGCTTCTAGCAGCTTCTCACAGAAGCCACCCCTGTAGCACCCCCCACTACCAAAACCTTCCCACGCGAACCCAATACATTCCACCCCTCACCTCTGTGAATCACATATTTAAGAATTATTGTTCACACAGTCTTCACAATCTTCACAAGCTTCACTCACATCAACAAAAAAGAACAGGTCTTGTTCCTGCCCGTTACCTCTCCCAATTACTATGATTATCTCAAATTCCTCATGTCCCTGTTCCACTGACTGCAGTGGGTTGACCTTGGCTGGATGCCAGGTGCCACCAAGCCAGTCTGCCACTACCCTCCTCAGCAGGACAGGCAGGGAGAAAATGAGATGATAAAAAAAAAAAAAAAAGGGTCAAGATAAAAGCAGTTTAATAAAAGCAAAAGCAAAGGCCACATGCAGAAGCAAAAGGAAAACAAAGATTTTATTCTCTACTTCCCATCAGCAGGCAATGTCCAGCCACTTCCTGGGAAGCAGGGCTTCAGGATGTGTAGCAGTTGCTCCGGAAGACAAAAGTCATCAATAACAGATGCCCCCCCTCTCCTCCTCCTTTCTCTTAGCTTTTATTGCTGAGCTGATGCCATATCATATGGAATCTCCCTTTGGTCAGTTTGGGTCAGCTGTCCTGGCTATGTGCCCTCCCAAGATCTTACCCACCCTCAGCCTATTGGTGCGGGGGGGAAATGTTGGAGAGACAGCCTTGATGCTGTGCGAGCACTGCTCAGCAGTAGCCAAAACACTGGTGTGTTATCAACACTTTTCTAGCTATGAATACAAAGCCCACAGCAGTATGAGGGCTGCTATGGGGAAGATTAACTCCATTTCAGCCAGGGCTGACCTGGCTGACAAAGGCAGACCATGAAGACAGTTCACTTCTGTTGCACTTCCTGCTCACTAAGGTTAAAACACTTTGGAGACCATTTCAGTGCTTTCACATTCTTTATGTTCAAGCGAACCAGCAAATAAATCAGAAAGTGAGGATCAAGAGGGAGTATGCATAACCTTTTCCTAGCTTATATCAAGTGGTCCTTAGCAGGACTTTATCCGTGCAGCTAGGACTACTGCAAGGTATAGTGAAAACATTAACTGGTTTATTAGCATAAAAGTTAACATTGTTAACTTCCCTGTTATTTCTTTTTCATATGAGCCTGAAGGTCCATGATTAGTGACCACATTGCCTTGTCACATCAGGTACCTCAGTTCTGTCACAAAAGTAACAACCAATCTCTAGCAAAAGTAATTATTTCTCCATAATATAGACTTTGGGGCTTGTTCTGAATACCACCCAACAAAGCTTGTTTTAGGAGTGACAACTATATAAAGGAAATACTGCCACTCACTCATTAGGGATGACCTGACCTAAACTAGCTACTGCATAGGACTTTTTTTTTTTTTTGTGGGGAGAGGTTGTGACTGAACTGTTGAATCAGAAATGAAATTACAGGTTTGTATTCTTTAAACTCTGTTAGATCATTTTATCTTCTCAATCCTCCTTTAACAGGAGAAACAGAAGGACAGTTTACTGAATAAATTACTTTTTAAATGGTATATGGACACATTTAATACTATTAGGGTACAAACTGTCAGACAAAATGGAATCAGAATTGGAGATGGGAAGTTGCTACCCCGGCCAGGGCAAGTAAGGTCAGGAAATGGGGAAGAAATTGATTCCACAAAGTCAAAGGTCTATGCAGCAAATATTGCCAGGAACTGTGCCAAAGTCTAGAAAAGCAAAGATTAGATAGGGAGAACAGGACAAGCACCAGGCAACAGAATTGAGTACGTAGGACATAAATTTAGCTAGGAAACAAGTTTAATAAACAAAATCAGCCTGTGTAATAGGTTTGAAAATCTGGCAAGTTTGTGGTAAACGAGTAATCAGGCTCACAAGCCCAGCTTCAGCTGCCAGGATTTATCAAGTCTTCGTTCTCCTGTGGCACTGACTGACTGGCAAAGATAAAAAAGCTGTCTGGCCACATGGATCCTGATGTATTGACAACGATGATCAGCAAACCAGTAGAAGAAGAACCAGAAGCTCATGTTGGCTATATAGCACCACACCTTCTAAAATTAAAAGACTGCTTCAAAGCATAACTTAAACTCTACTATGGTGCCTACTCTGCCACTGATACCTCAGCTAGCAATACGGCTGTTGCAAGTCATAGAATCATAGAATCATAGAATCTTTTAGGTTGGAAAAGACCTTTAAGATCATCCAGTCCAACCATTAACCTACACTACCAAGTCCACACTAAACCAATCAAGGGTAGACTAGACTAAACCATGTCCCGAAGTGCCATGTCTACCCATTTTTTGAACGCTTCCAGGGATGGTGACTCTACCACCTCTCTGGGCAGCCTGTTCCAATGCTTGACTACCCTTTCCATGAAGAAATTTTTCCTAATATCCAACCTAAACCTCCCCTGGCGCAGCTTGAGCCCACAGTCTTTCCCAAGTCCAAGTCAAGCCCAAGTCTTTCCACATGGCACCATATTGCATCATATAGAGCTCAGACCAGCATTTCTTGCATTCTGATTACTAAACCATTAGAAAGCAAGTATTGTAATGCTCAAGAGAAAAACTAAGAATTCATAGATATGAGGAAATGTCTACTTAACTTAGACACCTAAAAATTTAAGTAGTTAATTCCAATGTTAGGATTTATAATTCAAAACAGCCACTTTCTACCATAAATAATTGGAAGACTATAGTGACTTTGTACAAGTGATATGATATGATGGAAGCAATATTTTATAAATTGGCATTATCATGAGTACCAGATGTTTTATTCTATAACCTTTGTTGTATATTACAGTTATTCTAAAGTTCTTATGATTAACTATGTACAGTCTTCACATGGAAGTAACACCCTTGGTATTACTGTGCTTTTTATGATAGCTGACTGATAGCTATGAAACTCTGCCAGTGACAGTAAAGAATGACAGAATATGCTGGAAGTTTGGTTTTTGTTTGCTTGAGGGTTTTTTACTCACATTCAGGGAGACCTGTTCTCAGTAGACTTTCATGTCATGATCACAACGGAGGAAACATGGAGCATCATCTGCCATAGAATTCTCATTAGAATAAAGTCACCAAACCTGAAAATCACAGGAAAATAGTCTAGACTAGACAATGCCAAAAATGCAGTGGCTGAAAAGAAGTGTATTTGCTAATACCACTCCCTGAACATCAAACAGCAGTAAAGTACTTAGTACAAATTCCAAGCTTTTTACCCAAGTAGCAAATAATGGATGCATTTTCTTGCTCAGAGAACAACTTCTAGTCCTTCAGCTGCTTCCAAACAGTTGATAACACTCATCTACTAATTAGCCTTATTCCAATACCCAGCTTTAGCCAAACTTCATAATTCAACTGTATCTTAGGTGGCAGATGGTAGCTGTATTTCATTAATCACTAAGAAATATAGTGGTAACATATTTCTTGAACAGAATTGATGACAAACTACTAACTATACAAAAATAACCTTCTGGAGCAACCTGTCCAACATCAGGTAGCTGGATTCATGACCTTGAGAAACAGTTTAAAAAAATCAGAAGGAACTCTAGCTCGGAGTAACTCCATCTCCAAAAGACTGCCAGCATTTCAAAAATGTATGAGACAGACAACAGATCTTAAGATATAGCATGAAATTTGTTATTTGTTGCTTAGCAAGATCGTCAAACATAAAAGCACAGGTGTCAGAATACTGCTTGAGGGGGAAGTTTTGATGTAGCCTCCTGAAGGGAAGACCTAATAGTGTCCATCAATTACTGAGCCAGAGATCCACGCTACACTTTCTAGTCAGTTCAGAGAAGGCAATCTGAACTCTTTGAAAACTTATTTGATGCTAAGAGCAGATTCAGCATTTGTTTCTTTAAGATATGCCTCTGTGCCACAGAAACATACAGTATAAGCTAAGTCCATGGACATAAATTCACTATCCAGCAAGAAAAATCCTCATTACCATCATATCCGATTACCTTCTGTGAGTTAAAAAATAACTGGAAAATAGGCCATAAGCTCAATATGAAAGGAGAAATTTTCTCAGTAAGTTTGCAGATGACACCAAACCGGGTGGGAGTGTCGATCTGCTCGAGGGTAGGATGGCCCTGCAGAGGGACCTGGACAGGCTGGACCGATGGGCCGAGGCCAACTGTATGAGGTTCAACAAGGCCAAGTGTCAGGTCCTGCACTTGGGCCACAACAACCCCATGCAACGCTACAGGCTTGGGCAAGAGTGGCTGGAAAGCTGCCTGGCCGAAAAGGACCTGGGGGTGCTGGTTGACAGCCAGCTGAACATGAGCCAGCAGTGTGCCCAGGTGGCCAAGAAGGCCAACAGCATCCTGGCTTGTATCAGGAATCGTGTGGCCAGCAGGAGCAGGGAGGTGATTGTGCCCCTGTACTCGGCGCTAGTGAGGCCTCACCTCAAATACTGTGTCCAGTTTTGGGCCCCTCAATACAAGAATGACATTGAGGTGCTGGAGCATGTCCAGAGTAGGGCAGCAAAGCTGGTGAAGGGTCTGGAGAACAAGTCTTATGAGGAGTGGCTGAGGGAACTGGGGTTGTTTAGTCTAGAGAAGAGGAGGCTGAGGAGAGACCTTATCGCTCTCTACAACCTGAAAGGAGGTTGTAGGGAGGAGGGTGTTGGTCTCTTCTCCCAAGTAACAAGCAACAGGATGAGAGGAAATGGGCTCAAGCTGCGTCAGGGGAGATTTAGATTGGATATTAGGAAAAACTTCTTCATGGAAAGAGTGGTCAAGCATTGGAACAGGCTGCCCAGAGAGGCGGTGGAGTCATCATCCCTGGAAGTGTTAAAAAAACGTGTAGATGTGGCACTTTAGTAGGCATGGTGGTGTTGGGTTGATGATTGGACTGATGATCTTAGAGGTCCTTTCCAACCTTCTATTTTAGTTTTACTTTCATTAAAAAAATAATCCAGCCACCAAGCCAGGAAACATGAAATTAATTATTAGTCTACCTTTAATTGGTTTAGTGGTGGACTTGGTAGTGTTACGTTAATGGTTGGACTTGATGATCTTGAAGGTCTTTTCCAACCTAAATGATTCTATGATTCTATGATTCTTTTAAACAACTTCTTGCTATGGGAATAAATTCTCTAACAGTTAATACAGCTAATAAAAATACAGGCATCATTGTTTTTATAGCATGAAAGACATTCAGTGAAACTTGTTATCTTCATACTAATCTTACAGGCCCCAAGAATAACTACATCTGTTTTTTTAAAGAAGATATACATGCAGATTTTTTTTTTAGCATTAACTTGTATAGTACTGTCTCTGAAAAGGGAGCTAAAAATACTTTGGTTTCAGTGCTCAAATGCTGGTTTAGGCATTTTACTTGGTAATAAGAAAAAGAAGCATAGATATTAATCTCAACTCAGCTCCAGTGACAGGCAATGTGTTGCCCTAACTGCCTGCAACATGCTGATTCAAACTGGGAACGTCATTATAATTGTGCATCATCATGTATTTTTGAAGAAATTGAATTCTGGAATAGGTGTAAAGGTTTAACAACCCACAAAGTCACATATACAGTAACACTTAACAGAGGATGCAGTAAAATCTCCATTTATGTCAGATGTATCAGTAATGGGTATTGGAATGACAAGTAATTTTCAGGTCTAAATGCATTAGGAAATTACATCTCTGGAAGAGTAATACCCAAACCACCAAACTTACTGCTTTTTTTTCCCTCTGAATATTACTTTTCACCTGGTTTACTATCAAAATATTTTTTATTAATGTATCAGAAGTAAACAGATACCTTACTTATTATTTGTATAACTTACTAATTAAGTCATCTAACTTACTAAAGGATCATCTAACAGTACTGCAGTTTGAATCTGGACTCATTTACCGATTCCCTTAGTGAACCCTGACAAATCCTAGCTCCTGTGTTTCCTTATCTGTAAAACGAAGCTAGTTTGAGTGTAAGCAGAAAAAGACCTCTCAATTCTTACTGGAACGTTCCTGTTGGATATTTTGGAATATATAGATTGCTACATAAGATAAAAAAGGTTGTGAGGCTTCTGAAGTACAGCACAGAGGATACTGCAACAAAATGACAGCAAGACAAAGGCAGCTATAGTGTTTCAAAATAAATTTCTTTTAACACTGTTTTGTTATTCAAATCATGCAATAAGAACCAATTATTTGTTTCATATGAAAGCAAAAGTCTTTCTGATTCAAGTAGATCAATGGGCTTGCCTAAAGTCTGTAATTTTGACTCAGTATTGAGAAAAAAAATAATCCAAAATGAAACTATCATTTTTACTTTTGGTACTCTGGCTCAGGCCAAACAAAAAGAAAATGAATGAAAACAACTTGTCAGACTGAAAACACGTCTTGGATGGAAAATATGACCCAGCTGCTTATCACAATACAGAAAATTTTAAGGCATTTTTATTAACTTGAATGTTTTTTGAGCTAACCAGAAGGTAACGTAAAAACTGTCATAATAACTATGTATTAATTTATTCTGTGTTTGGAGAAAGAATACTAATTTGTTTGTTTGTTTGTTTCTCAAATTATGCAGGGGAAGAAAAATAATTTTCCAGAGGGTCCCTATGGTGTAAAGGAAAATTTCTACCTGCAAGGAACTTTGTAACAGTGGTGAGGAGTGGAAATTATGAATTGTTGCAGTAGGATTGACTGTGTTCCTGCATATCAATACACAGGAGTGAGATCAAAGATAAACAGCTGTCGTGGTTTAACCCCAGCCAGCAACTAAGTGCCACACAGCCGCTCAATCACCCTCCCCACAAGGTGGGATGGGGGAGAGAATCAGAAGAGCAAAAGTAAGAAAACTCGTGGGTTTAGATAAGAACAGGTTAGTATTTGAAATAAAATAATAATAATAATAATAATAATAATAATAATAATAATAATAATAATAATAATAATAATAATAATAATAATGGTGAAAAGGAAAATAACAAGAAGAGGAACAAAACCCAGGGAAAGAAAAAAAAACAAGTGATGCAACCGCTCACCACCCGCCAAGCAACACCCAGACAGTTCCCGAGCAGTGATCACTGCCCCCCTGGCCAACTCCCCCCAGTTTATATACTGAGCATGACGTCATATGGTATGGAATAGCCCTTTGGTCAGTTTGGATCAACTCTTCTGGCTGTGCCCCCTCCCAGTTTCTTGTGCACCTGGCAGAGCATGGGAAGCTGAGAAGTCCTTGACTAGCATAAGCAGTACTTAGCAACAACTAAAACATCAGTGTGTTATCAACATTCTTCTCCTACTAAATCCAAAACACAGCACCATGCCAGCTACTAGGAAGAAAATTAACTCTATCCCAGCTGAAACCAGGACAACAGCAGCGACTGATGACTGTCACAGCATGGAATACTGTTCAGTAAAGGAAAATCAGAATAAAAGCAGAGACTTCTGTACACACAAAGCAGCAATAACCAAGTTCCTTCTCCAGGAATGAGCTAGAACTCTTTACCTAACTTCAGGTGTGACTATCTGCAAAGATGTATGCAAATTTCAAATGCAAGTGCAGATACACCAGTTTCATTTGCAGTTCTGCTCATGAAATAGGCAATTTGCTATTATGCTACTGCTTCAAGAACTTAGGCTATTGTTTTTAAAGCAACAAATACACTCTTTAAAGTTACACAATAGTATTTAGAATGGAGTGAAATTAAAATACCAGACTGAATGTTCCATTCTGTTAGCATATTAGTATAGGCTATTATGCATTAGTCAGTGTATTTTTATTAGATTTATAAGGTATACACTACTAAACCTATAGTCCTAAATACGGTTAAGTTACACATGTTCCTAGAAGTTTTGCTTGAGAAGGCACTGCGCAACTGCCTGTTTTTTCCCCTACTATGGTTTTGTAGAAGTACATTGGTCAGTAGCAGACTAATTGAGGGTAATTCATAAGTCATGTGATTTTTATGATCACAGTATACTTACCCAAAATGGAAGCATTCTTTGTGTGAGTATAATATGCAAAAATAGATTACCTTTAACCAACTATCATGTGAGAATTCAGTAATTTTCAACTGCTGGCCTTGTGCAGTAGTTGTCTTCAAATTTGTCAAGAATTCTACCTAACCTGACTATTGATATACAATAGGGAATTCCTGGGAAACGTTGCAAATGGAGTAATGAATTTAATTACCTAAGGAATATGGAAAACTTTTAAGAGTAATCTCTATAGCATAATCTATAGCTATATGGAATACAATTTCTCAAGCATTTCATTCTCCTTTCTTTCTTCTCTGACACTAGTGGGATTTCTGTAGGTAATTGACAGCTTTTATATGACCTCAGAATTCAAATCACTCTTCTCCATTAGAAGGAATCTTGGGGTAAAATGAAAGTAAGGCTCATTTCACATGACAGTACAGCAGAGCACAGCTGTTGACCAACTAGGCTTTAATGTAATAAACATATATAACAGCCAGCACTTAGAATCATAGAGTAGTTTGGGTCGGAAGGGACCTTAAAAGGTCATCTAGTCCAACCCCCCTGCAATAAGCAGGGACATCTTCAACTAGATCAGGTTGCTCAGAGCCCTGTCCAACACAACCTTGAATGTTGCCACGGACAGGGCATCTACCACCTCTTTGGGCAACCTACGCCAGTGTTTCACCACCCTCATTGTAAAAAATTTCTTCCTTATATCTAGTCTGAATCTACTCTCTTTTAGTTTAAAACCATTACCCCTTGTCCTATCACAACAGGCCCTGCTAAAAAAGTCTCTCTTCATCTTTCTTATAAGCCCTGTTTAAGTACTGAAAGACCGCAATAAGGTCTCCCTGGAGCCTTCTCTTCTCCAGGCTGAACAACCCCAACTGTCTCAGCCTTTCCTCATAGGAGAGGTGCTCCATCATTTTTGTGGCCCTCCTCTGGACCCGCTCCAGCAGGTCTGTGTCCTTCTTGTGCTGAGGGCTCCAGAACTGGATGCAGTACTCCAGGTGAGGTCTCACCAGAGCAGAGTAGAGGGGCAGAATCACCTCCCTCGACCTGCTGGCCACGCTTCTTTTGATGCAGCCCAGGATATGGTTGGTTATCTGGGCTGCAAGCGCACATTGTCAGCTCATGTCCAGCTTTTCATCCATCAGTACCCCTAAGTCCTTCTCCACAGGGCTGCTCTTAGTCCCTTCATCCCTCAGCCTCTATTGATACTGGGGGTTGCCCTGACTTGAAGTTCTTCTTTCCGTTCTAGCAATTCAAAAGAAAATATTTTGTGGAAACTATGTTTACTTAAACAGTATTGCTTCAGGAGAAAAATTTGAATCAAAACTGTACAATAAATTTACTAAAAATCTATGTCTAGAACAAGATCATTGGAGAGATATTTCTCTGTCACTTCTGCATCTCCCTCAAATGACAGTTAGTTTGTTTGACACATTTTCTATGACAAGAGTGTCTCGAGAAGGTGTCCTGTTCTGAATTCTTTGGGGTAATTTCCAAAGTTTACCATATATTTATACATTTATCATCAATCCAAAAAATTACAGAATTGATCATGCTTCAAAATCAGCTTTTGTTGAATGAGTATTCAATGAGTATTGAACAGAAATTCATTCCACAAAGAGTTCAGTTTCACAATACAATTTGAGTAGCTTATACAGGAGCTCACGCAAAGGCTGTTACCTGAATTATCTTTCTGTAAATTAGGAGTTTTGCTTCTTTTTATCAAAAAACCTGAAACTACCTGAGAGTAGCAGAAATGATAATTTTTCTGGTCTTACTGGAGAGTTGGGTTTTCTTTTTTTTCTTTGTTTCAATGAAAAGTGGCAAGATGATGACCCTGTACAATAAATATTGAAGAGTGAAACCCTGAGAACATTTTCCAGAGTATCTTAATATATTATCAAGTATGCAATAGGCATACAAAACTTGGCTATTTAATGAATCCCCATATTAACTCAACTATTTTTTCATTAGATATGTAAATTAAAGATAACCAAAGCCAGACTGTTATTTGGAAGGGAATTCTATGCAGAAAGCCACCTTGGTTGGTGGAAACCCTGTTCATTCAGTAAGTCTCACCCTTTTCTAAGTGACTGCACGTCTGACTTCTGAGATTTCCTCTACTGTAGTTCATTGGAAAACTGTCCACTTTAGTGTTTCAGGTGCAGACATATCATCACTTTCACTGTAAATATTGCAAAATTTTAACGATTCTCTATCACTGACACAAATTAAGTTTGAGGAAGAGAGAGGAGAAAAGTACTGTGTTAATCTATTTGATGTTTATGATTAAGACATAAAAGCGAAGTCTGGTCTAATATGAAATCAAGTTTTCATACCACAGGCAGACAGTGGCATATAATATTTCAGTGTATTTAATTTTTATGTGTGCAAGTGGTGGAGTTCACACAGACAAATGTTTTTAATGTATAAATTGACCTGTGTAAATGCCTATATACAGGCATAGAGTCAGGCAAGACACCCATCACTAGATTTTATAAAATAAAAAATACAAAATAAATTAACTGATAGGAAAGCAAGTCTCATGGGGTAATACTACAGGCAAACTTATTACAGCCTTTAATTCGCTGAAGCCTTAAAAATAAGAAAATAATTTTAATTGTGGCAGATATAATAAAACCATGAACTTGTTCAGTGTTTTGCATCTGCATGGAAAACCTAATTTAAAACCTCTTTTTACAGGAACACTAAAATTGCTTTTCTTCTTTTCTAATCCATCTTTAGACTTTGCTTCTGGAAATATCTAGATTCAGGTTAGTCTCAACTGTAGTCTCAAGGACTGACCTGTGCAGTGACTGAGGTTTCCAAAGAGGTGTATTGATGTAGAGATTCACAGGAGTCAGAAAACAAAGATTTGCACCAGGTGTAGGAAATTATTTTGACATAGTGAATAGCTAGTGAGATTTTCCTGAACACAGGTGTTATGTGTCTGGCTGCTTCTGAAAATACTATGAAGTACCTAAATATCTTTCAAAAAATCTTTGTCTTAGGATTCTATTAATATTATTTCAGTGTATGTTCCTAAATCAGTTTCCTCTCACTTCTGAAAATGGCAATTAGGTTTTTATGTAAATATTACAATGACTTCAAGGAGGCTTCCAAAGCGGTCATATAACTCCATCAGAATCCCTCAAACATTCCCAAGATCTACTTAGAGACTTAATTTCAGAGCTATCCTACACTTAAGAAAACAACATAATAAACTGAACTTTGTACTTTCCTTTGCAAAACTACTTTCATCTGTTTCTAACCCTTTGCTCCAATAAAAAACCCAACAGTTCACTTACTCCACTGGTGGGAAACAATCCATGCTACTATATTCTGTTTGTGAGAAATAGTTACTTAATGTGAAATTAGAATTATTTTAGAAAATAATGTGGGTTTTCTGGAAGCTCTGCAGCAACTACAGAATGTTTACGTGACTTAAGAAGCCTGTTATTAGTTTTACTAAGAAAGCATTGTTTATTAATGAGAAGAACAAAATATGACAAGTAAAGAGATTGTGTTGTCTCTTATTTTCAGCAAGACATCCTAGTGCTTCACTGTACTGCAAACTTTCTTGGGTGTGGACTGATGTACTTGTTGTGAAAGGGCTTCCTTTTTTGATGTCAGCTATTTTTAGGTTATATATTTCAGTCATTCACATTTGAAAACAGGTTTTATGTCTAGAACCTCTTAAGAACAGAAAAAAAATTGTTCCAACTCTTCAATCCCTCCCCGATCCCTATTCCCATTCTGTCTTACTTGTCTCAGTGTTGTCTGTGGAATAAAGGGTTGAAGTCTAATAGCCAATGTAGCAGAATTAACAAAAACTGCATGGGGTGTAATGATGGTACTGTTTGACAGCTCAAAGTTATAATCTTCTTGTCAGTCTTGCACCAGCCAATATTTTTTTGCATGGCTTTAAGCAAGAACACGGAAAAGAAACATTTCTGTGTTACGTATTTTTGAAAGAAAAACAAACCTGAGATGAAGTACATGAACTTCACCTTTGGTTGAGCGTCCTGGTTTTGGCTGGAATAGAGTTAATTTTCATCCTAGTAGCAGGCATGGTGCTGTGTTTTGGATTTAGGATGAGAAGAATGTTGATAACACACTGATGTTTTAGTTGTTGCTGAGTACTGCTTATGCTAGTCAAGGACTTTTCAGCTTCCCATGCTCTGCCAGGTGCACAAGAAACTGCAAGGGGGCACAGCCAGGACAGCTGACCCAAACTGACCCAAGGGCTATTCCATACCATAGGACATCATGCTCAGTATATAAACTGGGGCGGGGGGGAGGTTGTCCGGGGGGCACCGATTGCTGCTCAGGAAGTGTCTGGGTATTGGTCGGCAGGTGGTGAACAATTGCATTGTGCATCATAGAATCATAGAATCCTTTGGGTTGGAAGGGACCTTGAGAGATCATCGAGCCCAACCCCCCTGCAGTAAGCACTTGTTTTATATATTATTATTGTTATTATCATTATTATATTGTTATTATTATCATTACCATTTTTCTTTATTTCAATTATTAAACTGTTCTTATGTCAACCCAGGAGTGTTTCTCCCTCTTACTCCTCCAATTCTCTCCCCCATGCCACCGGGGTAGGGGGAGTGAGCGAGCGGCTGCGTGGTGCTGAGTTGCTGGCTGGGGCTAAACCACAACATTGAGTCACAAAAGGGTTAGGCTGCTCTGCTACTCAGATGAAAAGCCCAGCATGCATGCACCACCTTAAGCTGACAGGTTGGGAGAGATGGGGAGGCATATTTGGATGATTGTGTCAGGCAGCTGGAAGGATGAGCCCACAGGTGTGCTTCACAAGGAGAAAAACTTTTAAGATCTCAGGTTTTGATGGAACGTTGAGGGCAAGCAGTTTCTAAAACAAAAGTAGAGCTCTTATCCAAAGGGGAAAGGGGAACCAGTGTGGAAGAGGGGTCATAGTTCTCTTTTATGCATAAATACTCAGAAATGGATTGCAACTCTGTGGCTACGCCAACAGACAAAGTACTATAATAAACAAACAAAACCCACTAACACTGGGAAAAATTAAGATTTTTTTTTTTTATAGTTAAACTTCCATTCTACCCTGCTTGTAAGTTTGGTGATCATCACCACAGAGGAATTATAACCTTACTGTAAGCAGTTTTAAAGTACTCAGTTTTATTTTATTTAACAAACAAAGGCGTTAATGTAAAAAAAAATTGTCCTTTATCATAAATATGAAAAGTATCACAGGATTTTCTAAGAATGACTGTGACACCAGAACACAATCAAAGAGTTCCACAATTGCAGGCAGTGAATATTTTTGCAGCCTCAGTGTTTTAAGTTTCAGTTAATTTACCTTTTAATGGTGTCACTGACAGTGTCCATCTTTATCATCTCTAAGAAGCTCAAAATAGAAAATAGAGGACTGGATTAGGTTATTTTTATACCACTTTTATTACATCATGAAGATTTCCTTCCCTAAAAAGTTATGAATTTATGAAAATAAGAAATTAGCAATCAAGCTTTTTACAACCCTTGTTTCAGTTCTATATTGCCCTAGTTGTCATAGCTGTAACAATTTACAACCAAGCTGTAGTTTGTTTATTTTCAGTAGGTTGGAGATGGGGGAAAGATTTCTTGGCCAATGCTGAGAGGTTCTTTCGTATCATGAGGTCATGTTAAAAGATAACATGATTTTGTAAAGCATAAATCCGAAAGATGAAGGCATATAGTATCATTTAACCAAAACTCTCTTTTAGTAATACTTTAGGCCAGCTGTCAAAGTCAAGTTGCTTTGGTGTTTTTCCTGAAACTGGCTGAAGAATTATGAGACACTGCTGCAGCCCTGATGATTGCTATTATTAGAACTATAGTACCAAGAGTTTCTCTAAAAACTGTCATTAAAACCTTCTTTATCCTAAGTACTTAGTAACACCACATGCTTAAAACATATTTTTCCCTTTTCACATGTAGCTTAGAGTCTGGATATTTTTTCTTCATGCATGTGCTTTACATACAGATTTTTTTTTTCTTCTTGTTTCCCCTTGGAGCTAGGGCTTCCCTAAAATTTGTCTTTCTCTTGTTTTCCCTCTCTTTGTCTTCTCTTTTTTGGGGGGGTTTATAAGGCTACTCCTTAATTTGGTTTTTGGAAGCTGTTTAGTTCTGACTTACGATCAATGTAAAAATCTAGAATCTTCCTAATTAAAATATGAGTTAGTAGACTCAGGTAGACACCTTTCACAAGACCCAGCTCAAACTCAAGGGAGCAGAGCATCTTGGTAAATCACCACTCAAAGGCATCCAGAAGCTCTTGCTGAGGCTTTATATATATTTCAAAGTGGCTGAATGGAATCAGTCATATGCAGAAGCAGCATAACACTTTCTTTTCATAATAGCGAAAGAGAGCAACATGGGAATGGTCAAGAGTCTAGTCTTCCATTTAGTTGCAGTCCTTTTTGCAGGCATCCAAGGACCTTAGAGCAGAACAATAAGAGTTAACCCCCCCCCCCCCAAGATAATATCTACATTGAATTTAATGATTCTCATTAATTTGAAATACATATTTCTATTGCTTTGTGACAGAAAAGTAACATCATGACTACAGTGCACCACATGATATATGCAAGGTTGTTCTTCCTGGAGGACTGTGGTATTTTGTATATACTATCTATCTATGTACATGTATTTCATATGTGCATACACATATATGCCTATTCACTATATGTATGCATACATATGATACTGGAAGTCTTGACAATGATTATAGGGGAAAAAACTGAGATAGATCTTGGACAAGCATTTTCAGCAAACAGGAGTAGAAAAAAGTAGACATTACAAAAGGATGCGAGGACAGATTAAGTAACAATGAAATTATTTAAGCATTTTCATTGTTTAATAGAAAGTCTAATGTCAATCTTTGTATATTACACTAAACAACAAACAGCACAATATGGAAAGAGATATTACTGGTGGATGTAATATATGTATGCATGGCAAGCATATATAAACCAGCTATATACTAATGCTATGTAATCATATATAAACAGTTTTGATAAAATAGTCTACAGAGAAATACAGAATCTAAAAGACCTTGAAAAAAACAGACTGACTGGGACATCACCTAGGACAAAGAGAACCATTTGACATGGATCCTTTATGTCACTGACAATAAGAATTCTTAAGATGGCTGCACATCTCTAACTCCCTTGGAGACACAAAAAATATCCTGAAATGTAATAAAATAGTGAACTATCAGTAAGGCAATCAGTAGATAATTAGAAACCATTTAGCAATATTAGCAGTGTAACTGACTTGAAAGGACTTGATCTCTTTATATTGATAAATACAACAATGAAGCTAATAATAGTGGTAAAAAATCTAGTATGATAAAAAAAGAAAAATAATGAAATAAATCCAAATAAATGCATGCACATTTAAATGCTTAAAGCTGTTGTGCCATTAGGTAATTTTGCATAATGGGTTTACTATTCACGGAAGAAAACTGATCATAAAATAAAGTTAGTTAATGAGATAACAAAAAATCAATAGTGGATTGCAGAAGCACAGTTTTGATTCTGTCCTCTGTTAATCAACAGACTAATTGACTGGATTGACTAGTTAATGAAGAGTTATAGAAATTAAGAGCAAAAAGACCATTTCTTTCATCTTAACTTTTAAGACAGCCTACACCAATGTCTGCCAGGCACACTCACTTCAAATTGATCCCAAAGTGGTCCAAAACACTGAGCAGAACCTGAAAATCATACTGGGAGCTTTCCCTATACATTGCATTCTGTATCTGATTAGTCAAGGGCTTCCCTCCACCCACCCAATTCAATGCAGACCAAAAGGTGTCTGTCCTTAACTCCAACATCTTTTTTTTTAAGTTTCAGTCTATATATGGATGGAATCATCAGCCAACAAATAATACACTTTTGAATAGGCATTTAAGTCCTTTTCTGTATCAGAATAAAGAATAAACAATTGTTACTTATTTTTAATACTGCTTTCAAAGGCTCCTATTGCCTTGAAATCACAGATCCAAGCCTACATCCTGTCAAGACAGAATTATGGAAAATTAAGACCTGCTCCTCCAGTTAGACAGAAATTAAAGCCTTGATTCAATGTAATCACCATGATAGAAAAGTTAGTTTATACTGTTTCTTGAAGTGATCCCTACATTATTCAAATTAATTTGAATTAATTTTTATTCATGCAGAACCAGTCAACTAATTGTTAAACAGTAAGGTTGTAAGTTTCAGCCCTTTCTAAATTCAGGTTAGTGGATGAGATGAGAGGATGACCTACAGACCAAGAATCAAAGATAACAAAAAGCAAAACTATACCATAGAAAGAACCCAGAAAACAATGTAAGCAGTAACAGAATTAGAGTAGCTAACAAAGTATCACTGTCAGGAAATGTAAGTACAGGGCAGCCAAGACAGTTCATTTGGTATGCAAAAATTTCATTTGACTAAATGGAAGAGATGAGGAGAGACAGGTTGATCAATTCAGTAGAAACTAAATAATGCTGAAAAAAAAATTAATTTTTCATTAATTTACAAATGTTAAGTGGAAAAGAATAAAAACTTAAGAGCCCTAAGGTACCAAAAGAAATCTTCAGGAAAAAAAACAAAGAATCGCTGGGCTTAGCAACATGAAAGCACAGCTTGCAGCAGCTGCTACCAAAGTATTTCAATCACCCTGCAAAGATGAGCACCTCATAAACCAGCAGGGCTCAGTTTTTATCCATGCAAGAGACAGAAAGCAATTCTAGTCTTGGCAGATGCAGTACTCTACTCATGCAAAAGGGGGCAAATTGTTATTACCTGCCAACTTTCTAGCCCGTCTTCACACAGCTCCATTATGATAGATAATGTTGACTGAAAATATGTAATATTTGTTTCCATTTGTAAGTTAGTATATAACTAAGAGAATAGTCTGAATCACTGAAAATGCATTACTTTTCTAAATTTGGATAGCAGTAATGAAAAGAATCCATAGTTACCAAAGTGTCAAAAGTTATTATTTTCTCCATGAATAGCTTAGGAGTGTTAGCAGAGAACTTAACTGAAAATATAACTCACTTTTATTCAGCTCCAGCTTCCTTCCTAATCACATTTTTAGGTGTTTATGGCAAGTGGGTTAAAAAGTTTGACATAACATCTACTAGTAAGTCCAGACCCTACAGACTACAGTTGGAAGTCTTTGCTATAAAAATCAGTATGAAGAGGTTACAGGTCATTCCTGTCAAATAAACTTGCTTGTGCTAAAGCAACAGATCTGCTCATGTGTGAGAACTCAGGGTAAGTACTGACTGCTTTCAAAGTACACAAACATTTTCACTGACAGATATTATTAACATTCAGTCAAATAAAAAATGTTTTTCCTTAATAGTTAAAAACAAAACAAAAATCTAAAAGAATAACAGTGGCTGTGAAACTGTTATTAGAGGAGATTACTGTCCTAGTGTCGTAAGTGTAAGATCTTTCTGCCAGGTAATAGCTTTGTTAAAGCAGCAGAAGAAATGGATTAAAGTGAAATTGCCCATATTATCCACTTCTTGTTCTATGGAATTTGAATTCTTACTGTAGAAAGTCATAAATGACATTTTTGGGCACTTTTCTTGAGTAATATCTATATTTAATGTGTTGAAACAGTATCTGGCAAAATGTAATTAGAGTTAGGATCACAGTAATTTTTGTTCCCATTTTTCATTCCCCTCCTACATAATCTGTGCAATTTGGATTTTTTTTTAGATAATTTTTTTTTAAGATAAAATAGTGCTTTGGTACTCTTTTAATGTACTTCTTTACCATAGAAAATTGTCCATTATCTTTAACATTGAGTTGCATTCTGAAAGCTGAAGTTCTTATCAGTGTCTAGAAAATCCCACATTTGAGCCCCAATTAACAGACAAAATTTGAAGCAGATTACAAGAAGTATTAAATGAAAATTATGTTAGGAAATGCTGTGAGCACATTTTTTTGGGGTAACGTAGTAGCCTCAGTATTGGACAGGGTTCTATTACCTACATTAAAAACATCTATTTTTCCCTCTATCTGTTTATCCTGCTACTATCCTATAAACCAGTGTTCTACTTACTACGATTGCTTGTTCTAAACTGAACTCATAAATGCAACTGAAGATTATTAAGGGGAATGACAAGGTAAAAATGGGTAGTTTGAAACGCTTGGACTGACATGCAAGTATGTGCCACCCCTGTTTTCCAGGAGATGGTAGTTAGCTCTACACTTGCATAATAATGATAATCATAAATTACGAATATTTCAACTCTTTAACCTCATGACTGCTAATATAAATGTATAAGCAATTCTGAGAGCATGGAGTGAAATCCTGGCCTCTCCTTCTGTAGACAAATGTCTAATAGCAGCTGTATAGAGACACTCACTGCTTCAAACTCCATGCCTCTTGGCTTCTTGCTGTAATGTGCCTTGACTTCAGTGATAGGAGCGGAGAGTTTCCCATTATATCAGTTGTTTTATAGCTCGACCATACGTTATGATTTCTTGTGAATCCCCCTAAGCTGTTGGTGAGCTGAGTTGCTGGTGGTCAGAACATTCACAGGAAACACATGGGTTTAAGTCCTCTCAGGCAAAGAGGAAGCTGAATTCAATCCTGCTTCCTGACTACCTGCTCTACCTGCTATGCAGTTATTGAAAAGGTGACCTTCTCCTCTGACATTTTGAAATGAAGCATTAACACTGCTTAGATTTTACAAGAATAGGTGTAGATACATACCCCCATGAAAAGATTGCAGATACTGACCTTGCTTGGCTGGATCTGTCTTTACAAGCAATACAGAAATCCAAAGCTTGAATTTTACCTTAGGCTCATTTATACAAAGTTATTGTAGCTTAACTTGCAGAATCCTAAACCATTTATTAGGTGGAGGCTTTCCATGGCTATAGCAATCATTTATATTGACATATTTGTAAGATTCAAGATGGTGCATGATTTCAGAGGGGGTCAACCCATTAAATCAATAGCAAAACAGGGAGCCACAGCTATGTGCTTGTGCATAGCTCTCCCTGAAATATTTGGGGGTATTCTTTTGTGAGCCTACAGTTTTCAAATAAAGACAGCAATGACTTAAATGCAATCTCAGTATGTATAGCATTAGTCTAATGTAGCATATTTTCTTGTCACTTTTATCTTCATGTTCCTTCTTTCCAGCTCATTACAGCTTGTTTCCAGTTTGCCATCATATCAGGTCTGATCTTGATGCTGTTTCTGCAAAGACAGCACTTCTATATTAAGTTCTGTTGGTTTCAACAGAATTCTCATTCAGAGCAAAATGTTCACTTGTAGAATTAGGACTCTAGTTTGTAGAGTCTTCTCTCCTATTATGCAGTAACTAAATTCAATAAAAGGATAGTGTCTTCTTCTCCACTGCCGTTTCTTGGCAATATTGCAACAATATAAACACCACCATTAATCACAGATCGGTTTAGGAAAAACACAAAACAATTTGTCAATTGACATGACAGTTGAAGTATCAGATGAAAATACACTGATTCCTCCTGTGATGTTTTTTGACATTATTCATTCCTTACTTGAGCGTTAGATTAACTGTCTTGGTTCCCTATACTCTTCCCAGAGACAAATGTCAGGTTAGGGTGATGCTCATATATGTAAGCAAGTTAAATTACTTTTCTGTTTATTTAGTTATTGAAAAGACTGCACTACTATTAAACAAGAAAGAAATATCTATATCCTACAACAAAAATCACATAAAAAATGGATGGAGACAATGCTGAATACTAGCTTTTGCTGATACAGGTTAAAGTTGTTAGAAACATCTTTTCAGCACATGAACAATGCTGTGTCCTGTCACATCACGGGAGTAAAGACTACAGCAAGATTTGCCTTTGCCTGTTTCTTGTTCCATCAGGCCACCATGACTTGCAGACAAACAATGCCTGGCAACTTTCTCCAACAGAGCAGAGGACAAGCCCCAATACCAAGCTGCAAAACCATGAGATGAAGTCCTGTTTGTGAGGAAGTCAGTAGTGCAGCACTCAAGATCAGTGCATCAGGTTTGAGAGCTCTACAGTTAATCCTAGGTTCTGCCTTGTTCTGCATCTCTTCTGTGCTGCACTTATCAAAAAAAAAAAAAAAAAGAGCCATCCTGAGTATATTTAATATATTTGGGGAAAAGGAATGTGTCTTCTTGTCTAAAGAAAACATACCTGGAAAAATCTTCAATGCTTTTACTATGGTATAGCTAATATCTATTTGGGATAAGCCATAGCCACATAGTCAGTTATATATGTGTTCTTCATCATGCAGAACATACTTTTTTGCTTCTTAGTCCCATGTGAGACACCTATCATATCACACTGAGTACCTACATTAATTTCAAGGGAAGTTTTTAAAGATTTGTATTTTATACTTTATTGGTCTTTAAAATTTTGTTATCTTTGGGTAGCTCATGCAGAAATCTTTTTATTTAATTTTATCCTGAACCTTAAAGAAAATTCTGAAATTATACACTACTCAGCTCTCATTTACACTATATGCCATGCATCTCATCACTATCAATAAGAAATGGATTTCCAGAAATGAACACAAATACTTGTCACCTGAGTCTCAGGTGATAGAAATCAGCAAAAGCTCCTTTGGAGACCATTTAGCTGCACTAATACTAGCGCAGAATTTAACTGAAAAAGTCTTACTTAATTTTACTACTATGAGATTTACTTACAAAAAAATGAATGTATTTCTTGAATTCAGCCTACTTGCTGCAGCTGCAATACTTTAATTTATTTTCTGGATTAATTTCATTTCTTATTTCTCAAGCAATACTTGGTGCTGAAAGGCAATGCGTAAGTAAAACTGATGAAACACTGTAGTATTGCTTAATTTCCTGTTTCACTTTCTTCTCCACAGTTGTTATTGTTCACACATTTGTCACTGCCTAAAACAAGGAAACATTAAAAGTAATTTGTGTCTGAAATTTCTACTTTTAGCTAGAAGTTAAAGGAACTAGATAGCACAAAGAAATTGGCATCATTTTGGCTAGCATACCTGAAGGTAATACAGCTTTACTGCTAGTGCAGTCTATTATAAACATTCTATAATAAATATTTATGAATAAACATCTCAGACATCAATATTTTATAGGTAAATTTCTTTTACAGCTTTCTTTCAATAAAACTTGAGAAAACAAATAAATAGTTATTTTGTTTCAAGCACTGCATGATTAGAAAAGCCTTGTACAGTGCCTCTCACATCAGCTGTTAAATATGCACTTAGCTTTACATAGGGAATGCAAAGTTATTCTGCTATGACAGAAGGCTGAACTGCTATTCCATACCCTATCTGGAATTCCCAAAGCCCATAGATAGAAAGGTCTCTTTTTCAAACTTAGAAAGCCTACAGCTTTTGCTGTGCTCTGTTCCAGTTCCCCTCCTTCTCTCTTTTAATTGCTTAGGGGGATTAGCAAAACTGGCCCAGAACCCATCCTGCAGCGTTTCAGAGTGCTCTCTGTTCTTAGACATGTAGCCAAATTGATTTTACCAATAATGTCTACTTTTACATGTTCTGATCCTGTATAGCCTCTAAATTTATGATTCAATTTGACTTTATTTGGCTCCTGTTCTTAAAAGGATCATAAATTTGCCATTAATCTTTGATTGTATTCCATCTGCTCTCAAGGTGACTTCTATTGCTTCAGTATGTACTATGGAGCTACCTGCCAAACAATCTTTCTGCTGCAAGGCTATGTGTTTTTCCAGGAACAGTTGTATCAGGGTATTTCATTCTTGTTTCATAAGCTGATTATCAACAGCACTGGATCATGACATTCAATTCATTTGAAGCATTATAATTCTGCTTTGGAAAGCACCTTTAACTTCCCTTTTTCTTTCAGACTGATTTGGCCCAGTATCCAACATTACTGTCACTGAAGAATCCATAAGTATTCCCCAGTGTAGTAGTTGAACCTTGTCTTCTAGCTAGGGTAAGGTAAGAACATGCATATTGCATGGCACATTTGAAACCAAAGGCAATGCTTCTGTCACAGGAAACCTCTGAATCACAAATTTCAGTGGCTGAAAGGGTATTCTGGGAAAAGTCACTATAAACTTGCCCTGTTCTCATTCTCTTTCCTAGACAGGATTTTGTTGGCCAGCATCATTAACAGGAAACTAGACAAGACAGACTGTGGGCTTAACGTGTCACAGACATTTTCCTGGGTTTGTGTTGGCTACTCCACAGTAACTGTCTCTTGTGTGTACTCAGTCATACACCCCAGAGAGCATGCTGAGGTGTGAGACCATCTTCCTGCAGCTATAATCTAAACCCTAACCTTAGCAATAGCATTCCACTCAGGCAAGCAACAGTACCAACAATGGAGGAAGAAGCACTGACACTGAGCAGTAAGAGTTTCTGATTTGCTTATAGAGAATGAACTGAAATTCAGCAGTTAGTAAACAGACTCTAGACACTTTGCACCAAAGTCTTTATTCTTCCACATGGGCTTTCATAGCTTTGCATATAAGCAAGACACTAATGGTTGTCTAAAAACTGAAGATAATTTTCTTATACAAGTTGGCAGCAGTTTTTTCTTTTTTTAAAGTATAAACTTAATTCAATACATAGGTCTCGAGCCCACCCCTAACCCTATACCTACTATTTCAGGTAAGCAAGGACACTGAAAATTGAGAGGAAGCTTCTCCTGGAAACAGTTTTTTAGTCATCACTGAATTTATCTGAACAGGTTCCATTAGCCTAACTTTCTGAAGCTTTATATGGAAAAAAACTTTGACATCAGCTACAATCTGAACTCCAGCTTTGTAGACAGGCAAGGTTCTCAGGACTTCTGTGTATTGAGAGAAGAAATGGCTTATACAAACCAGCTTTGCACCACCACTTACCTTTTTGAGCCTGACAGTTTTATAATAGAATTTCTACATGGACCACATTCTCTGTAAACAAAACAATTAAGCTATTACTGGACTCATCCACAGGGAAAGTTCTCTGAACACCCTGAAAACTGAGAATAAGACTTTTTTCTTTTTTTTTTTACCCTCTAACAACTCCCTATTCATATACCTGGCCCACTTAAACTCCTATCAAAATCACAGCTCCTAGTCTCCAGGACTTTAACCCCAACTATAATCCTAAATAATAGTTTCCAGATGGGTAGGAAACCCAGGACTACTAGAAAATTAATGGTAAGTGAGTCACAGCTGCAGGTAGCATCTCACAAATTATATCTTCCAGCCCATCTGAATTAATTAAATTCACTTTAGCAGCTACATTAATTCTGCAGAAGCAATTCTCTATAACTGTATTCCTGCCATAACCTTATTCTTCAGAAGGAGAAAGCTGCCTTCAACTCCTTGAAATTTCAGAAGAAGCTGTTCACAATAACTAGTAATGACCCTTCTTTAAACTCTGTGCCTGCATGTGGCTTTGCAGACCCCTTCTGAAACTCTTGATTATACTTTGGCAAGATACCAAACCTGTCACAGAGACTGGGAAAGCAGTCTTGTGTAGCCTACTGCTTGCCTCGAGCATTATGGTTAACAGCTGAGGTGGTTCTCTACTATAAACCTAGCCTTTCAGATAAGTGTTTTTATCAGGAGTGGGTCAAAACTTAGGAAAAGTGAATTCCCAGAGACTGAGAGCAGCTATGGGTGATGGATTAATAATTAAATGGAAT
The DNA here is from genome assembly GCF_030463565.1 of Pelecanus crispus. NCBI lineage: Eukaryota > Metazoa > Chordata > Aves > Pelecaniformes > Pelecanidae > Pelecanus > Pelecanus crispus. The sequence goes on along the minus strand of NC_134646.1, from coordinate 67,827,348 downwards.
CAGAAGGGACCAAAATGGGACAGGATCAAAATCCTGCCCTTTACTTAAGCACAGGGTGTGGGCTGGGCTCAGAGATGCTGCAGGCTGCTTCCCAAGTTCCTCTCATCTACTCTCTCACAATTCTGTTTCAGGGCCTGAATTAATCCACAAAGTCTGTGATCTCTTTCCCACCAGAGGCTCAGGTGCCTGGATTCAAACTGGGTTAGGAAACTAGCCACCGTACTGCAGCTGTGTGCTCGATCTGACATGCCCTGTTCCTCACGCTGGGCTCTTAGGGCCCATGCAGGGGCCCCAAGGCCTTCCTGAGGCTGCTGGGCCACAGCTGCCTCGCAACAGCAAGCTTTCTCTCCAGTACTTTCTGTACATACCTTTGTAGATATAACGTTAGATAATCAACTTATAATACCTTATGGAGAAGCAGGGCAAGACTTCTGCTGGGCACGGCACGCACCAACCAACCTGCTCATTCTCTGCTCGGCTGCTTCCCCTCTCGTGGGCTGCGTCATCCTGGAGCTTCTCTGCCCGTGTCTGTGCTGGAGCTTGGATTTGGGCTCTTACTGTAAGCAAGGGAACTCTTCCTTTTGCTCTCAGCTTAGGGGTTTTCAGCTGGAAGACTGCAGATGAAGTGAAGCAAATGAGATGTGCACACCGTGCCTGGCAGTGGCGAGGGCTGGGAGCAGGAATGCCTCCTGGCAGGAGTACCCGAGCGAGGGAGCGGGGCAGGCCTGGAGACTGTGGCCGGCTCCTAGCAGGAGCCCAGACTACCAGGCGAGTCTGCGGTGACAACAGGGCCAAGGCTGGGCCGGGCTGCCAGCCTGCGGGTGGGAGTCAGGATCAGGTCTGGTGAGGAGAACCGAGGTCAGGTACGGGCCTGGGCATTGGGCACCTCCCTGGGGAGGGGAACAGGCCGAGACCAGGCCAGGCTGGGGGCCTGCGGGTGGGCGCCGGTCAGCAGAGCCCATGGCCGGGCCCCGGCCGTGGGGAGCTGGAGCCTGGCCCTGCTGCAGCACCACTGGGGCAGGGGCCGATGGCCCTGGGGAGGGCTGAAATGGGGTCCTGGGCAGGGCGGAGGAGCCCCAGGGGGGATGACAGGGACAGCTGTGGGTGGCAGGGCCCTCAGGGCCCAGACACACTGTTCCCTAAGCACCAAATTAAGATAAGAGACTCATTATATTCACCCTAGTATTTGCCATCAGACAGCAGGGAGCTCATAAACATCACCCAGATCCTTGTTACAAAATTTCAAAATTCCTAACTGTGATTATAATAATCTTATCTTTATTCAGCATCTTTTATTCAGTGGATACTTGTAAGTCAGTTGTGGACTGATAAGTCTCCCCTTTCCTCCTCTCCCATCTTCTATAACCTCTCTAAACCTAGATAAATGTATGTAAATTCAGCCATCTTTGGGGTAAATCGCATCGCTTGCTGAAGTGTCTAATCCAAAGCTCATTTTATTTAGTGACTAGATTCCCAAAGATGGGCTCCCTCAATAAATCGAACAGCTAATTCAAGCTATCACTTGGCCATGCCCTCAAAGGTAATCTTACATGAGGTGTCTCAGTCTTTGATCACTGTGAGTGTTCAGAACATTAGTCTTAATTCCCTCCCAAAGGGCAGTGCCTCCCACCGAACGATGTTCTACACTTCTGCTGGGGCAGGACAGATTGAAGAGGAAAAATGGCAGTATTTAACTATATTTAAATCCAGGAGACCATCTGGATGTCCTGCTGTGGTTTTTCATCCACATCTCAATCAAGTTCCATTTATTTAACTGTGCATTGAACTGTTACTGTGAGGTTACCTTTATGGACCTGAAAACACTAACTGTCATAAATCCTCCTGGAAAGGTGTATGCAATGTAAATTTTTGTTATGTTAAAATACAGAAATTAACATGGATGAGGATCACTTGCTGATTAAAACGTATGATTCTTTCTGAATAGGAGTAGGGTAGTTGTAAACACATTTGCCTATTTTCTTTTGTTATAGTCAAGGTCTATGCCATACCCAGAGATATAATACAAGTGGTTTCCTTAGCAACCATCGGATTCTGAAGGAAAACATAAATTCAATATTTCTAAGTAACAATAACAGAGAAAACCAATTAATTCCAGAATATTAATTTCTAGCTATTCTAAAATTATTAGCAACTATCCCAAACTGAATTACAGTATACATTATTACCCTTCAGAGAAGAAGTCTCTCCAAATTAGTTTAGTAAATTCTCCAAATTAGTTTGGAAAATCAAATGAAAATCATTTGTATATAGGTGGTAGTAAACAACTTTCCATTTTCTATCTACCTATTGCAACATTTTAAATTTCAGTTAGTGTTTTAAACATCATTAAAACCTATTAATGATAACCAAATCATTTGTGTATTGCTAAAAAAGCATTTACCAGTGTTTTGCTCATAAAGTACAGAAGCAGACAACAAGCTGGTTTACAATCTTTGTTCGCCTTTGGATCCACTAACTTGAATTTACAAAAATTCAAAATAGTACTGCTGACTCCCATCTATGTGAAGATAAACTTTCAAAAGGGAATTGAATGTGTCTTTTGTAATGAGATTTTTCTAAGTGTGTAAACAAACAGGATGAAAGAATAATTGCTCTAAACTTCCTTAGTCCATCTTAACCCACTTCTGACTTTGAAGCCAAGAATAACAGATCATGTTAACTCTTTAGCTATTGAGGAGTTTAGTAATTTGAGGAGTTTACTAAATTTAGTAGGCACTTATTCAGTTTCTTATTAGCAAAAGGAAATTACAGAGGTTTTGTTTACTCTGAGAAATGCAGGATGCAGACATTGATACTAATTTTTTCAGCATTTTGACTTGCCTAATTTAGAAATAAAAAAACCTGGCTCTGCCACAGGTTTCCTGAGGAAACTAATCAGGAATATAAAGAAAGGCTGTGCTGATTCCACCCCTCCCCCCCCGCCCCCCTGCCCCAATCCATAACTCTCATTTACCCAATTTCTTTTGTAATACCCTATAACTGATCCAATGGATTTTCCTCCACCTGTGTCTTTGGAATCAAGTCATTATACCTCACTCTGCAATTTGTAGAAAAGAGATGCCAACCCTTAGCATGGACTAAGCTGGTGCCATGCTCAAGGTCTCAGCTTCTATGATCTTGGGCATACCTTCGAGAAACCAGGCCTGTTGACAGCTGACAGGGCTCAGCTGACCAAGTGGGGCAAGAGTGTCCTGGGCAACAAGCTGACTGGACTTATAAACAGAGCTTTAAAGTAGATTTAGCAGGGGGAAGGGAATGGAGTTCTAAGTGCTAGAGAAGAGCTGAGGCATTAGGAAGGAACAGGGAAACACCTGTGAATTGCCTCAAGGGAATTAGGGTGAAGTCCTCCAAAAAGGTGATGTGTCTGATAGCCCAGCTGAAGTGCCTCTATACCAATGCACTCAGCATGGGAGACAAACAGGAGGAGCTGATAGCCACTACCCAGATGGAAAACTATGACCTCATTGCTATCCCTGAAACTTGGTGGGATGAATCACACAATTGGAGTGATGTGATTGATAGCTATAAACTATTCAGAAGGGACAGGCAAGGGAGGAGAGGTGGGGGAGTTGCCCTCTATGCCAAAAATGGGATTGATTGCAGAGAGCTATCTTTGAAGAACAGCAATGCACAGGTCGAGAGCTTATGGGTGAAAATTAGAGACCAAGCCAACAAAGGAAACTTTTTGGTTGGTGTCTACTACAGGGCACCTGATCAAGGAGAGGAAGTTGATGAAGAGTTCTTTCTTCAACTCCAGGAAGCATCGTGCTCACAGGTCCTGATCATGATAGGGGACTTCAATCACCCGGACATCCACTGGAAAAGCAGTGCAGTGAACTGCAAGCAGTCCAGGAAACTACTGGAGTGTGTTGAGGGCAACTTCCTAGTACAGGTGATCGAGAGCCTGGCAAGAGGAGAGGCACTGCTGGACCTGATGCTCACTAATGTGAAAGAACTTCTCAGACAGGTCAAGATTGGAGGTAGCGTGGGCTGCAGCAATCATACCCTGGTAGAATTCTCAATCTTGAGGGGTATGGGATGAGTAAAAAGTTGAGTCAGGAACCCAAACCTCAGAAAGGCAAACTTTTGGCTGTTTAGGGCACTAGTACGTGTGAACCCTTGGGAAACTGCCCTCAGTGACAAAGGAGTGAACAAGAGCTGGGAGATATTTAAAGACATTTTTCTTAGAGTGCAAGAGCTCTTAATCCTGACATGCAAGAAGTCAGGCAGGGGACGCAGGAGGCCAGCTTGGCTAAGTCAAGACCTCCTAGCCAAACTAAAATACAAAACCAAAATGCATAGGCAGTGGAGACAGGGATACATATCCTGGGGAGATTATAGGGATGTGGCCTGGGAGTGCAGGGAAGTGATCAGGAAAGCCAAGGCACAGCTGGAACTGAATTTGGCTAGAGACATAAAAAATAACAAGAAGGGTTTCTTCAGGTACATAGGACAACCAAGGAAGATGAGTGAAACAGGAGATCTGGCTACAACTGACATGGAGAAGGCTGAGGTACTTTTGGCCTTGGTCTTCTCCAGCAAGTGCTCTAGCCACGCTGCCCAATTCACAGAATCCAAAGTCAGGGACTGGGAGAATGAAGTACTGCCCACCACAGGGAAGATGAGGTTTGAGACCATCTAAGGAACCTGAAGGTGCATAAGTCCATGGGACCAGATGAGATGCATCCAAGGGTCCTGAGGGAACTGGTGGATGAAGTTGCTAAGCAACTATCCATCATATTTGAAAAGCTGTAGCAGTCCAGTGAAGTTCCCAGTAACTAGAAAAGGGGAAACATAACCCCCCTTTTTAAAAAGGGAAAAAAGGAAGACCCGGCGAACTACAGGCTGGTCAGTCTCACCTCTGTGCCTGGCAAGATCATGGAGCAGATCCTCCTGGAAACTGTGCTAAGGCACAAGAAAAATGTACAGGGGATCTCATGTAGGGCTTGATCTAAGATAATTTCGAGTCAGTGGTAATACTTGCCTCAATCCCTCTTGAGTTTCAGTAGGTATCTTTGGATTTGAAACCTCTGATGCAAAAGCACTGAGCCTGCAGTTCCTTCAGACAGAATACTTCAAGTTTAAAGGATTCTCATTTTTTAAACCTGAAATTTCCCCCCTTCTTTTTTCCCCCCTGTTAATCTCAAACACCAAACTCAAATCTAAACCTGGACATTTCCAACAAAAGTTTTCTTCATAATTCCTAAAAATAAAATTCATAGCTATGGTTCATATGGCAGCTAGAGCTTGATGCTCTCAGTTAAAACGTGGCAGCTTGTTTCAGAATCTGACTTTTTTCTGTGAATGAAAAAACAAGTTTATGTAATTTTGATGACAGCTGACTAATGCTGATTCTTGCCTCTGTCTCATCTATGTGTTGGACAGAAGGAGTGGCCATGAAACCCATTACACAGCCACCCAACTCAATTTTTATGAATTTAATACTAGAGGTAAGGCATACTTCCTCCAATAGCATAAGACATTTCAGGAAACTCTTAGTGATCTCAGATGAAAAAAAAGTTACTGTCCCATACATATTTTGTCCAAGAAAAACATTTCTTACCTTTACATTCAATTGGATATTGCCCATAAATTCAGCTTCCATCTGAATGTTGATTTGTAAGAAGCAAGAATAATTTATGTCTACACAAGAATAATTCTGCAATGATCTTCTCTGAACGTTTTAAGACCAGTTTGCACTGCTAGTAATCCAGCACGAGATCATGCTTCACATATTCAAGTAAAGGCCAATGGCTTATATAATGTCCTTTTGTACAAACTCAGTTGATGGAAAAATTACATTCACTCCCTGTGTAGCAAATGATATCTTAGCAATGGAAGTAGTAGAAGCACCAAAAATTAATGAAGTCATGATCTCTGCAGTTACAGAAGTGAACAGTCTTTTCTCAATGTAAATTCTGAAAAACATACACAACAGGACAAGGATTTTTAATAAATGTAATTACCACATTTTTCAAACATTACAGAAAACTTCATTCTGATAGTCACAGATCACAGAGTGGGCAAAATGTAACTTATATTAGTATAAAACCTCGTAATATCTAATCTCATAATGAAGCTACTGGAAAAAAGACAAAACTAGGTCACTCTTCACAACAGTGCAGTAAAATGTGATGATGTGGTGTATGCTAACTGATTTAGAATAAGTAAATAAGGTTAGTGGCTATTTTTACCGCACCTGGTTACATATATCATTTAATACATGTATAGTTCACAAAAATTGGTTATATTTCTGACATTAATAGAGGCATATAACATTTTGAAATATTTTGTGTAAAATAAAGGATTGAGCTGTTCACACTCATAAGCAAGATATTTCCATATATCTGTACATTTTCCTGAAGGTACCAAGATTATGAACAACTAATGCATCAGCTGTAATTAATTTTCCTTTGTTCAAAACCAAATTAAAAAGTATTTAATCGGTGGATGCCAGAATATAGACCCTCAAAGAGCTTTGATATGATACAAATACTTAAAAATTACATAGAGGCAGGCAAAAACGTTTCTCTATAGGATCAAATTAAGTTAGATGAGTTCTATGAGGACTGGAATTAAATTGGTCCAATTATTAATTCCTGCCCCCACACATTTGCAAAGACTTATCAAGTCAAATCTCTGTTCATCCTTTCAATTGAGAAAAAGTATTTTTGGAATCTCTCCTTTCTTGTGCCTTGATATTACTGACTACAATTTGTCAGAAAAAAGAAAGTTTTATTCAACAAAAATAATTTTAGTTCACACATTATCCGCAGAAAATATCAACACTTTGCCTATTTTTTTATGAAAAAAGGGGCAAGTTTTCATTTTTTTCATAAAATCTTGCCATTTTCCCAGGAAAGATACATTTTCCAAATAAAGTTCCTTTCTTTAAAATCAGCTCTATTATAATTCTTGGTAAAGAGGAAAAAAGTTAAAGATTGAGCCATAGCTCTGTTGTTGACGGTGTTGATGGCACAGTTTTCAGACCTACCAGAAAACTCAAACTTTCTGCTAGTTACTATGGACACTTTCTGTACTTGGTGGAGCTTGCTGCATTCCAAGCTGTGCACCCACCAAATTAATTCAGCCTGTTATTTACTGTACGAACCAGCAGCAGGTATCTCCTAGAACTGAGTAATACCTGAGAATGAGAAAGACACATCTGTGTGAGTTCGTAATTAACAGAAACAGTGCAGTGAGGTGAGAAAGGGTACACAGGAACAGGATATAAACAGAAGAGCTGGGAAAAGACACTTGGCAACAACAGCAAGAATATGTCCATTCAGACCCACAAAAGCCAATCTTCTCTTACATTTCTTAGAAAGGACAAGGGAATTATCCTTTCTTAAAATTAAAGTTTAACAGTTGGAAGTAGCAGTTCGAAGTAAAAGGGCCAGTAAAGACAACATTGTACATTACCCATAACCCAGGAGAAGAAAACTCAATATTTTTTATCAACCATAACCTTTGTATGTTTGTGATTCTTAATAGGCACACTTAAGTGATTTCCTGAGCAGCACAGCTAATGGAACCTGTTTTCCCATGGATCACGTCTCATGTTTGATTGCAGCACCCACCTGCTTTTTCCATAGATGAGGTATGTATAGTGACATTTTCCCATGAAGACTCTCTAGTAGCTGATATGATTTGGTGGCATCATCTGTAGCTTTTCCTTCACTCAAAGCTTTTCCCTCACTCAAAGCCATTTGTTAGTCTCTTTTATGCACCAGAAAACTCTTTTTCATGAAATATGCATGAATGTTTTAAGAACTTCAGTCATCTGCCATGTTTGGTTGAAACTGGTCAGCAGATTGAAAAGTTATTCAAGAAGGTATAGATAGAGAACTAATGTGCAAGCTTTACTTCTTTGGACATCAGTAAAAATATTTACTAGTCATTCTCTGATATAGTAGCTGTTTCTCAAGAACTCATAAACACACAGAACTCTCAAAGAACCCTTCTCCAGAGCTACCAAACATGCAGGAAAAAATGAAACTTTGTGTAAAATACCTAAAAAATACTTCAGTAACAACCAGCCCTGAGTATTACTGATGTAGTAAATCTACTGAAGTTTGTCAGGTCCAGTTTTAACATAAGGAGTAAATGTGTACCACAATGTATAAATGTGTAAATGTGAAAATGTAAAACCATTTATAGTTTCAAAGGTTTTGATTGTTTGATTTTTAACTCAGAATGAACAGGAAACAGAGGGAGGGTAAAAGAATTATCAGATTTTAAAACTATTTGTATAAAATCCCAAGCAAAGTTACTAATTTTTCTGCAACGTGAGAGTGAAAGAATGAGACAAAGTAGCAAGTGACAACAATATAACAAGAATTAAGGACCCTAACAAAGGAAACAAAAGGATCAGTGAAATAATTGCTGTTTGTGCTCTGTTCACATTCCATTCATTCACTAGAGTAAGAGCAGCATTTTGTTTATCAACCTCAGTTAATGTTGCTGGGTTATAAGCAAAAGAGGACAGACATAGCAGTATAAAATGTAAACTTCACATCCCACAGAAGGTCCAGCCTCGCAGTCAAAAGCTGTTCCTCAGGGTCATGAAATCTTAATTTTCTGAATTACTAAAATGACAAATATAGGTCAGGAGGATCTTAGAACATGTCCATGAAAGAGAATTGTCATTAAGTGTGCTTCTCAATACCTGCAACTGCAGCTACGGTAATTGAGTCTCTCAGGTACTTACTTGGATGCTGAACGTAAAAGACTGACAGACTTTATGTCCCCTTTGCATAATATTTAATAGCTGAAAGACATATCAGCATTCTCACAAACTTGCTAACATTTTATTCTGCTTAATGAATGATAATATTTCACTCTCTTAAGATTTTCTTTCTTTTTCCCTTATTTTGCCGTATCAGAGGAATTACAGAAGTTCTCTTGCTCTAGAATAGGCATAGCCCAAGAGAGGCCAGTTTATGGAAATACAGCATCTATATTTTCTGCATTTTGATCATGCATAAGTAGGTCCCATTAGGCTGCCATGTTAAAATGACTTCCTGCAGTACAGGGCAGAAGTTACGAATTTGCCTTAAGATGACTCATTCACAAAAAAAAAAAAAAAAAAAAAGACAAAAAAAGAAAAAAAGTCAGAGAAAAGCAATGCCAAAAAAGTTAGACAGATGGCATCTTTCTTTTCTTTTTTTTTTAATTTGCTTACTGCAATAATACATAAGGGCAAAAATGCTATATAATCTACAAGCTGTTAATTCAGTATTGTTGTCCTACAGTACTTGATAACACTTTGGGAAAGATTATCATAGAATCATAGAATCATTTAGGTTGGAAAGGACCTTTAAGATCATCAAGTCCAACCGTTAAAACTGCCAAGTCCACCCCTAAACCATGTCCCTTAAATTAATTTTATCATGCTTCTTCATTTTAACATACAAGTACTAGAAAAATAAGAATTCATCAGTGGATAAAAGACCAAAGAAATAGTTTTGGTGAAAGTATACAGAAAGTAAAAATGAACTGTGCAAAAGTTTGCTAGAAGTTTAGGTAAGATTAAAAAGATATTGAGTATTTCTCTATAGCAAGCAGTTTTGGCAGTAGAATTTGAGAACCAGAGATACTGATTAAGTGTAAGTGACCCATGTAAGGGTAACAGGGCAGTGCTTAAAACACAAATCATGCCTGGAGTGCAAGCATTGAAAGGGATATATTAACCAGAAAACTAGACAAAGGAATGTAAAGATGGTGATAGTAAAATAAAATCATGTAAAACACCAACAGATGTTTATGGAAGAGACCATTACAGACTGCTTCTAAGGCTCTTAAATATAATAAATACTAAAGGATGTTGTAAGTGGCTGCCATCTTTAGCAGCTCAGGGCTCAGGAATTCCTACTTCTGGCTGCTGGAGCCCAGCCCAGTGTGCCCAGGGGTCTCTCTCCCAGGCCAAGGGATGCGGCTGCCGCTTTCCTGTTTGCATGTTCAATCAATCTGTATCCCAGAGGCACACATGCACACACACAGAGGACACTGACACAGCCAGCCACACAGACAAGGTGCTGCCTTCAACAGCACCTACATACAGGACTCACATAAAACACAAGCACAGACAGCCAAGTGCCCTCCTCTTTGGCTGGTGAGGGCTGACAGTCACTGGTGAAAGCACACGTGCACCACTCTCTAGGTTCAGGAGCACACGCGTGTTCACAGATCCCTCGAATACCAGCCCAGCTGCTCTGTGCATGACACCCCTGCCCAGACCTAATGCCTCCTACCTGCTCCACAGATCTCCTAGTCGACTACTGGTCCAGCTTGGTGCTCACTGGCAAACACACACACACTTACACACCCATCTCACAGTCACTCCATACTTGTGGGTCCCCCCAAATACTAGCATGGACCCTCTGCCCACCTGATACCCCTGCCCAGACCCGTGGCCTCCTGCTCGCCAGCAGGTCCAGGTTGTGGTTTGCTAGTGAGGGAGATGTGCACACCCCCATGCACACTGGGTTTGGGGAAGATACAGACAGGCATAAAAATGAGGCAATCCCAATCTGTTTAGAGTTCATTAAAACATGGATGGCTGTGTTTCGTTGGAAAGTACTGAGATTAATAATATGGATATTGGTGCAAAATTGTAACACGGATAATGAACTGGCATTGCAACAGGCTGTGCCAAAAGACTGGTACTAATACAGAGATGCAAGGTACCATTAAATGGTCATCTGAAACAGCATGTATCACTCTAGTCACCTTCACACAGGAAAGATGAACAGAAAGAAGGCTATCATTATAGCTGTTGTCTGCAGACTGTTTGGGGGATAAAAATGTGAAGGAAGGAGCTAAAGTTGAGGTGAGGGAAAAATATGGCAAAGGAACACATGGGTATGAACTACCCATTAGTAAACTGAGGGTGAAATAAGAAGGCACTGAAATTATCAAATTTGCTGAAACAGAAATTTGCCTTTTAATCAGGCAAAGATCATAAGCCATTTGAAGATGAACAGAATTATGGAAGAAAGTTGCATATGACAGCAAGTAGATGTGCAGAGCTAATTCCTTTCCCTGTTTCCTGTGATCTTATGTACATAAAATATGCAACTTCAGCATAATGATATTCATATACAAAAGCAGCATTGAATATCACTGCTCTATACTCTGTTTCCGAATGGGTTCAGTTTATTAACTTGTGTTTGTAAATATTTGTCAGACATATAACATGACTGGCTTGACAGGAACAAAACAGATGGAGCATATCTAGTTGTAAATATAAATAGTGAGACACTGAAATCATTCAACTCAACAGCATTTTACCATTGAATTCAGGCTGAAGCGAGGACAAGGATCAGACTTTAAAGTGTGGCAACAGTAGAGGAATTGCATATGTTTTTATAATACTTCTCAACTATTTTAAAACCACTATCAAAGTGCAGAAAACCAGAATGGTATTGCAAGGGTTTCAAAGGTCTGGGGTTCTGCTGGCGATCGGCTAGATGCCATGATGCAGACAGAGCTATGCTAAGTGCCACCTTCTCAGATTGAGACATAGTCTTTCCTATCTGGAAGCCACCCCATGTCTAGCTTACTGCCAAGATTTTCTGGGAGGAATCACTCCTGTCTTTTCATATGGATAGGTATACTGGGTCTGCGATGAAGTTAATTTTCTTGATAGCGGCAGTGTGGTGCTGTTATGGATTTCTAGCTAAAACAATGTTGATAACACACCAGTGTTTTAGCTATTGCTGAGCAGTGCTTGCACAGCCTGGAGGTTTTCTCTTTTTCACATTCTGCCCCTGCTCCCAGCGAGTGAGCTGGGGTTGGGGAAGAAGGTGGGAGGGGACACAGCTGGGACAGCTGACCTGAACTGAACAAAGGCATGTTCCATACCATATGATGTTGTGCTCTGCCATAAAAGCTCAGGGAAAGGAGGAGAAAGGGGGAACGTTTGTGGTTATGGCATCTGTCTTCCTAAGTAATAGTTATGCATGCTGAGGCCCTGCTTGCCAGGAAGTGGCTGGACATTTGCCTGCCCATGGGAAGTAGTGAATAAATCCCTTATTTTGCTTTGCTTGTCCATGCAGCTTTTGCTTCACTTACTAAACTATCACTATCTCACATGTGTCTTCTTGCCTTCCTCCTACTTTCTCCCCATGTCATAGGAGAGGGAGTAAGCAAGCGGCTGTTGTGGGTGCTTGGCTGTTGGCCAACATCAACCCACCACAGTGGAACACAGCTTACATAGTTGTTCAAGCTAGAACAAAAGTGGTTGATGTCTGTGTCAGGGAATCCTCTATAAGGTTAAATTACTCTGCTAAATCACACTATAAATGCCTTACTCTACAGCAGTAAACTGTTTTCTTTCAAATATTTTTATGCCAAATGATGTGATTTTTCTTTTCAGCTCCATGGTCCAGTTCCATACTCAGATATTTTCTGCTAAAAGCTGCTTTATAGTTCTGCTGCAGGAAACAAAGAGTACTGTTTGAAAGATTACAAAAGGGGGTGCAAAGTGTGACTCGCTACACATCTGTGCAGGAGAGATGATGAAGTAATACTCTACACTCTTGGCTATCCTTATTAAAACAGGCCTTTCAAACATCTTTGGTGGGCCACACGTAATTTATCATTTTCTTCATATTATTATTAGATAATACGAAACTGGCCACAGGTCATAATAACTGAAGTTGTGGGCCACCTCAGCTTCAATTAGACCATACATTCCCCATCCCTGCACTCAACATTTTCCCCTGATACTTACCATAGTTTTCCAGAGCCATGTGAGTTCCAGGTAGGACAGATAACAACCGTCCCATTTTGTGGTCATGGACACTTAAACACAAAGGATGTTGAATAGTCTGGCAAATGCCACCTTCTTGAGGCAAGTGGAAAACACAGATATGGTTATCTAAGTCTGTGTGTTCCCTGGCAGTTTCTTCCAGAGTGTGCTACCCTGTTGTTGCTCAGACCTGCCCCAGCTATGTATATAAGTATTAAACTATGTACGTGTTCACACCTGGAGTATGCATTGTCATCCCACAGTATCAAAAAATTTGGAAATAAGGATGAGAAGGATACCCCTCTGACAGACAGCCACAGTTATGAAGCAAACTATTGGCTTTATTGCACAAGTATTAAAATAAAACTATGTGATGGCTGTGTTATACAGGAGGCTTCTGTCTAGCCTTGAAATCTGTGAGTTTGTGGCTACATGGCAGAAATTCAGCAAAACCATGTGTACATTTACTTTATAAAGTAAGGTTAATATCTGTTTAGGAAAAAATTATTAAAATATCTGCTAAGTGTATATCCTATTCACAATGACCTTTACAGCCTTTTGATTTTAACAGTCATACTGTCCACATTTTCTGCACTAACTTCACTAAACATATTTTTAATTCCATTAAAATCCTTAGCTTCAAGTTCTGCATAAAATATCAATATTATTGATTCATCCTTTTTCTCTCCTCAGGGCATAGTTTAATTTCACATCAATTTGTATAATGAAAAAATGAGTGAATCTGCCAGAAATGAATGCTAAGAGAAAATGCTAAAAATCATTAAAGCACCTTATCAGCTACAAAGATAGTCATATCTTTGTACTAATGAAGGAAGATATATTGCAACATAGAAAATCAGAGCTGATCTGATACGTTTCCACTAGCAGATTTTGTACTTCAGTTGGCTGCAATGGTTTTATGCTGATGTATTAGAATTCAATTTGCCCACTATCAACATTAAATTTGTAAAGATTAAGTAGACAATTAAGTCCAATGGAACAAAAATTAAATTATCAAATTAAATCATCATAAATATTTTTATCCCTTTGTATTTTGTTAGGTATTTATTTTTGTTTCATCAGCATAAACCATTTGTACAGTATGACTTCTACTCACAACCAGGACAATCAAATATAAAAAAAAGTGCATGTATTTTAGATACTCGAGGAGTCCATTTTAACAGTAGTAGATACTTTTTTCTGAGAATGAAGTCTTGCTCTTGAGTAATCATTGAAAGACTTGCCATTAAATTCAGTGGTGACAGGAGTTTACCCCATGAAGTATGCATAAAAATGTATTCATCTTGTAGAACCCTAGAGATGTTGGCTGGAAGAAACTCCTAGCCCAACTTTCCACCTGAAGTAAGACCACTTGTCTAGCCAAGTCTTGAAAATTTCCAAGGTTGAAATTTTTACAGTCTCCCAGGGTAGCTGTTAAACTGCTGCTGGATCAAAGTGATGCTGTTTGAAGTCTGACCTTCAAAACCCTTAACACTGGGAATTTACATGAAGATAAGAGATTCAGGTGGTTAGGTCTTCTCAAAACCAGGTCTTTCTTGTCTTCAGAGAGTTAAGTTCTAAATTTTTCCGTTGCAGTTTCTTTGTTTCTTTAACATGTGTTTTACTGTTATGTTTGGCACGTATTTTGTGATCATGAAGGTCATATCAACCTTCTGGGTAACATGTCCCAATTCCAGGACCCACTGTATTGCCAAATACCAACGCCATAAATGTAAACTAGTATTTTCTTAGGATCCAGAAAAGAGAAACAAAGTTTTGGGTAATACGCCTTCACCAAGCTCTGTTACCTAGATAATGGGTAGCTGAGATCTGAAACGGTATTCTGTTAGCTGGGACCTGTGACAGAATTTTGTTATTAGGAATGAGATTCCATATGGAAAGTTTTCAGTATAATTCAGGAAGTTAATTTTCACTTCTTATATAATGTGATGTGTTCTTAAGCTGTCATTGCATAGTGAGGAACTATTTAAGTTTGCAGATGACACCAAACTGGGTGGGAGTGTCAATCTGCTCGAGGGTAGGATGGCCCTGCAGAGGGACCTGGACAGGCTGGACCGATAGGCTGAGGCCAACTCTATGAGATTCAACAAGGCCAAGTGTCAGGTCCTGCACTTGGGCCACAACAACCCCGTGCAACGCTACAGGCTTGGGCAAGAGTGGCTGGAAAGCTGCCTGGCCGAAAAGGATCTGGGGGTGCTGGTTGACAGCTGGCTGAACATGAGCCAGCAGTGTGCCCAGGTAGCCAAGAAGGCCAACAGCATCCTGGCTTGTATCAGGAATAGTGTGGCCAGCAGGAGCAGGGAGGTGATTGTGCCCCGTACTCGGCACTGGTGAGGCCTCACCTCAAATACTGTGTCCAGTTTTGGGCCCCTCAATACAAGAATGACATTGAGGTGCTGGAGCATGTCCAGAGTAGGGCAGCAACGCTGGTGAAGGGTCTGGAGAACAAGTCTTATGAGGAGCGGCTGAGGGAACTGGGGTTGTTTAGTCTGGAGAAGAGGAGGCTGAGGAGAGACCTTATCGCTCTCTACAACCTGAAAGGAGGTTGTAGGGAGGAGGGTGTTGGTCTCTTCTCCCAAGTAACAAGCAACAGGACGAGAGGAAGTGGGCTCAAGCTGCGCCAGGGGAGGTTTAGGTTGGATATTAGGAAAAATTTCTTCATGGAAAGAGTGGTCAAGCATTGGAACAGGCTGCCCAGAGAGGCGGTGGAGTCATCATCCCTGGAAGTGTTAAAAAAACGTGTAGACGTGGCACTTTGTGACATGGTTTAGTGAGCATGGTGGTGATGGGTTGATGATTGGACTGATAATCCTAGAGATCCTTTCCAATCTTAATGATTCCTAGTTTTTACTTTCATTAAAATAATCCAGCCACCAAGCCGGGAAATACGAAATTGCTACTCTACCCTTAATTGTTTTAGTGGTGGACTTGGTAGTGTTATGTTAATGGTTGGACTGGATGATCTTAAAGGTCTTTTCCAACCTAAACGATTCTATAGTGGTAGTTAAAATATAGTAAGTGGGAAAGGATCCCTAAGTGTATGTGATGTTCTAATTGTTTGGTGTGTTATATCTATGTAAGGCCATGAACATTAATATTTCAGAATGAGATTTTATTAAGTCAATAAACAAAGGCTTTGAGAACTTACTTTTACTAATTTTGAAAATAAATGTTGAACCTTTTATTCCCTTCTACTGCAGCCTTTCTGAACAGTAACCCTCCAAACCTTTATTCTTTTAAATATAAGCCTGCTAGTGTATCAGAGTGAAGGCCGATAGTGCACAAAAAGATCAGTTTTTACAGTGGCAATTCCAGAACTCTATTAAGTGAAGTTATTAAGGTTTTTAAAGTAAATGGGCAATTTATCTTAGGCTAGGAGGGTTGTGCCAATTTCATTAAGCAAGAATTTTACTTGGTAGTCCGTCCTTATAGGTGCTATACAGTGCTGCATTTTCAAAAGTGTTTTAAACCTTTGAAGATGCAGATCATTTGCCTGTGATATTTTCAAAATCACCGTAAGAGATTTGACATACGGTGTTTTTGAAAATCCCAGTAGAAGCTGCCTTCAACTGCTGAATATTTAATCCCAACGTACTACAGTAGTAAACTATCACTGAATAACAAAAGCATATGCATGGCTTTTGTCCCTTACTGTGTCTTTGTACCTTGCATTTGTTCCCCTAGGTGATCTACAAACCAAACATCATCCTAATTCTGAAGATTAGCAGCAAATCATGAATACAAATGTGTTTCAGTGTAAGAAAGACAAATATGGAATTTAAAGGCAGATTTCTTTATTTTTTTCTTTCTTTTCCAATTGGTATAGCTTCTTAGAGTTTAAAATCAGAAGAAACTTCTACAAATATTTTTAGTGACCCTGTATAACACAGTTCATAGGACTTTCCTGGTTTATCCAAAGGTATCCCAAGGGAAAAAAGTAGTTTTCTGTTAAATGGTTGTGGCTTGGGTTTCCTCTTTGTTAAAAAGG
Source organism: Pelecanus crispus (assembly GCF_030463565.1). Taxonomy (NCBI): domain Eukaryota; kingdom Metazoa; phylum Chordata; class Aves; order Pelecaniformes; family Pelecanidae; genus Pelecanus; species Pelecanus crispus. The sequence continues at coordinate 67,810,564 of NC_134646.1, read as the reverse complement.
AACCAGTTTGTTCAAATCTGTCCTGGGGGTAATATTCAGAAATATAGCTAGTATAGAATACAGACAGTAGTAAATTGGATTTATGGCCCTAAAAAGTTGGCTGTGAAGGCATGCAAGTTGAAGCTAAAGGATAGCCTAGAATAAAAAAAAGAAATGTTAGAATTGTTTTTTATGATGAGAGTATCTTCCTGCTTCTTATGTCATGGATGTAAATGTGATCCTCCTTCTCTTGGGCATTTATAATTAGATAATAAAATCATCACTGGTGTCTGTATTCAGGATGTTTGAACTCATAATCAGGATTGAAAAATCTGTTTTGTTCTCTGCATCTCTAAAGTCTGACAGTCAGTTAGAAACTATGTGTGATTATACCTTCTTCTGTCATATCTGTGCACAAAGTTGGAACTATTTTGATGATAACCTGAATACATCTGATATATCCTTGGCAAGGCAGTTTAAATGAGTTCACCAAGATGGTTTTGTGGGACAGACCATGACAATCCTTTGTAAGACCCTATTTTTTTAAAAAGGCTTCTTGAACTAGATCACATTCTTTGATTTTTCTTTAGGTTTCCTATTTTACAAACAAGACATCCCAAGCTAGGGAACAATATATTTACAAAATACTACATACTATACATTGTGCTTTTTTCATGCTTTTGACATAAAGCCAAAATTTGAAGCTCTTGTTTTTTCAAGCTTTTTGTATAGTTTTGCTTTCAAAGCTTCCACTGATGGCAGGATAGACCTGATTTGTGAGTTATGAACCTGCATTTGCCAGTGTGACAAGCCTGAGACTACCAAAAAGCAGGATAATTGGGTTTAAAATTATGTGGAAAGAATTCATTAAGAAATAAGTTTCTAAAACATCCAGAAAATATATTTAAGGTACACAAGTATGAAAGTATAATTGCCATTTTTTATATAAATTACGTATGTTTCCAAACAGAAACTGCAAATTAATTTAGGGGAGACTAAGCACAGAGCTGAGTTATCTGTAAATTTACATTAGAAACAGCAGCAAACAAGTAAGATTGGTAAGATATTTCTGCCAGAAGCTGTTGATTCAGCAAAGACTAAATGTCTTGGGGAAGCAGTCTAAATTTACCAAAACTCCATCGATTTTCTGGCATAGATTTTGCTGATGTATGTGGTAGCGTCTCAGAAATCAACCTGGTAGACAAAGGAAGAGCTCAGAGTTTCTGGTTCACCATGTGGGCAGTGCCTCTTTCTTAGCATTTTAGCATTTTAGATAGAACAGAATAAGTTTTCCTGGTACTGTTCTAACTGTTCCATATTTAGCTAGAAGTAAAGCTTAGGGATTCAAGTGGCAAAAACCTCTTGTGTATACTGAGTGTCTAAGTCCAAGCTGAAGTGAACATAGACTGTTGCCTAAATAAAGATCAAAGACAGAAAACAATGGAAAATAGGTGAAAACAGTAAATACAATTTTATTAAAATTTATACAGTACTAGAGTCACAATGACGCGAAGTTTTGAATGGGAACAACATTTTAGGGTTCTATTCAGTAGGTTCAATTTTAGGAACAGGTTTGACTGTTTTCATATCAAAAACACTACCAGGGCGTAAAAGCAAGCTGAAATTAAACTTATCCTGTGTTGACTTGGTCCTGATTTCCATCAAAACGCTTGAGAAACAGAACACTAGTTTTAATGACAGATAAGCAAGAGTTATTTGTGTGATCCAAGTAGCCTTAATTTATGCTATTTGATGGTTTACAAGTATTTCATCAACTGGTTCTTTCACACCTTTTTGTTAAAAACAATGTAACTAACTAAATATATTTATATTATAACTAAAATATTACATAATAAATGTTTAGGTTTCAAAATAAGGGTTTGAACTTGTGACAAAACCAAGAAAGAATACAGAGGACTCCCCATAGATACCCATTGGATACCCACACAGCTGAGAGACAGAGACTAAGAAAGCGGTAGAAAATGGGACTTCTGTTCAGCATACAGAATAAAAAATTCAACTAATTCAGCTTACTTAGCAGGCATTTGCTTACACTTAGCCAAAATCTCTAAAATCCCATCTTCTGCGTGGTACAATCAACATTGCAGAGAAATGTATCTATCCAGTTGAGATCTAGATGCTGCAACCTGCAACTGTGCCAGCCCACTTTCTTTAGTGTCCTGGTTTCAGCTGGAATAGACTTAGTTTGCTTCCTATTAGCTGGCATAGTGCTGTGTTTTGGATTTAGGATGAGAAGAATGTTGATAACACACTGATGTTTTAGTTGTTGCTGAGTACTGCTTATGCCAGTCAAGGACTTTTCAGCTGCCCATGCTCTGCCAGGTGCACAAGAAACTGGGAGGGGGCACAGCCAGGACAGTTGATCCAAACTGGCCAAAAGGCTATTCCATACCATATGACGTCATGCTCAGTATAGAAACTGGGGGGGGGCGGGTGGCCAGGGAGCAGCGATCGCTGCTCGGGAACTGTCTGGGTATCGGTCGTCGGGTGGTGAGCAATTGCATTGTGCATCACTTGCTTCGTGTATCATTATTATTATTATCATTATTATACTGTTACCATTAGCATTACTATTTTACTTTATTTTCATTATTAAACTGTTCTTATCTCAACCCAGGAGTGTTTCTCACTCTTACTCCTCCGATTCTCTCCCCCATCCCACTGGTGCAGGGGGAGTGAGTGAGCGGCTGCATGGTGCTTAGCTGCTGGCTGGGGTTAAACCATGACATTTGGAAAAGCAAAGAATGAGTTACTTTTTAAATGTAGGTTTGTACAGTAAACTAACACAGGAAGCATATATTAAGGAAGTGGGAAGCTCATGTTTCCATCCTCTGCCTGAGGAGATTGAAAACCATGTCTCCCGTGTCCTGGAAGAACATCCAGACTTTCAAACCATAGGGTTTTTCTATGCTTTTTACTGAAACTGTGCCAAAGGCAGGAAAACGAAAGATTCATTAAGCACAGATGAGAACCTTCTCATACCATTAAGCTGCAGCATTTTTCACCTTGAAGAACAGAACCTTCAGTTCTGGTTTCTGAAAGAAAAACAGTTTGTGTAATTTAAAGCAAGCAGCTCTAACCACTAAACTATTAAATAAGGGGCATTTGGAGGATTAGATGGCAAGTCAGTGGGGTTTTTTAGGACTTCAGGATTGAATTCAGGCAAAGTACAGAGTCTTCCTGCTTGTGTCTTCTGACAGGTGTGGCCACCAGCAGATACCTTTCAGGGTCTGTCATAAAATAAATCAGTAAAATGACTAACAACTCAGAGATGGTCCTTATATTTTCTGATGCGACAGCAATCTTTTAGTATATAACTAGAGACCTATTGAGCTAGTTCTTAGCAGGCATGTATTAATTTATACCTAAACTGATGGTTGTTTTATTTCATATTTTGGTAATGCAAACTGCAGTGATGTCAACATTTACTAGCATCCTTAATGGATGTACGTAATTAAATTACAATATACTTAATAGATATTTGAATATAGACAATAAGAAGATTACAAATACTTCCTGTTTTCTGCTTTATTAAAATATGGTATGTTTTTGGCATCACTTCCTTTCAATTTTAATTTTAATTGACTAAAGCTTAGGAAGTATTCTTCTGAAAGTGATGAAGGATGGAGGCTTGAGGCTTCTTACTGAATTAAATTAGGAGAATTCCGATGTCCTTTTCAGTATCCAGATTTCACTCCAAGATCAGTTGTTCTACAATAACATAACTTACAGACCTCTACTTCTTGCAGCTGTCCAAAGTTTCTCTTGGTTTTGTCCTTCAGTCTCAGAAAGTAAAATGTCTTTCCTTAATTTCAAGTTCTTTTTATTTGTGACTGATGCAATGAAACTCCTAACTTCACATCCAATCTGCAATTCCTGCATTTAATAAGTCTTTTCATTATCATTTATTGTTATAATCTTTTTTAATACTTCCTTTTCTCTCCAGATTAATGTTCAGTACGCAGCAAAACTCTGTCTTGCAAACCTCTTAATTAACCATTATAAAGAAATAATTCATTCATGCTTTAAAACAAAGCATTTATTAATGCTTTAAAAGAAATAAAATTTAAAAAAACCCTGCACAATCCCCTCAAGAACAGTAAAATCCTAACTGCTAAAAGCTCACTTTTAGCAGCAGCTGGTTTTTGAGTATCTGACAGAGTGCAAGTTATGAGTTAGATATCTAGAGATAGAAAAAGATTAAATCAAATGTACCGTCTTCCAACAGTAGTGGTATTTAAAATGCCACCATACCTTGAGCACTCCTTTTTGATTCTGTCTTTTGGAGGTTTTCTGCCCAGAACAGTGGCTAAATCCTCTCCTCTCCCTAATCCCTCCTGAAGTGCCTACAGCTCCTCTGTATTGTATAAGGAATTTGCATGCGCTTATGTCCATGAATTTTATTAAGATCTCTCCAAAACACGGGGGAAATTTTGAATGCAGCAAACACAATTCACAATTGACATTCAGCTGTGTGGGAAGTCACCTAAGCTAGCCCGTAGGAAAAACTGAAAATGAAGACATCCACTAGAGCAGTCACTGAAACCAGTATCCCCTACTTCAGATGGATATGCTAATATTTGCTTTCTTTCCTCCTTCTTGTCCAATATTTGGTTCTGCATAAGTGTCCAGTTTGTTTGTTACAGCATTCTTCTGGAACTTGCACTCATGTTACCACAGACAGAAAAGAAATTTGAGCATTTATATTCCCACATTTTCTCCCTACCCTTTTGGTAGCAGATAAAAATCAGGGCTGAAGGACTGGGGAGAAGATACATCTTTTCTGGAGTTAGGCATACTTTGAAAACATATCACAAATGATGGTCTGCAAGCAAAAATGTGGGGAATGCAAGGCAATACTGGCAGAGTTAGGTGCAGGTAATGTATTTGGTTTTTACCAAAATTTCCATGCTGCAGCAAAATCTATTTGTCAGTCATTTACGTGCTATGGGAATCAATTTAGTGGAAGCGTAAGAGTCAAGAGACTTTAGATATCAATACACTGTCATTTCACAGTATGTACGTATTACACACTAATATTTGGCTGTCTTGAGAGCATTTGCCAATTAACAGTTTAAATGCTGTGTCGGTAACAGACATGACAGAATTTAAAAGGTGAAAAATACGTATACGTATGAACCCAGTGATGTAGTGATTGAAAACAGTGAGTATGTGGAAGCTGATACCTGGGGTTTAGAAGATCTAAGTTTGGAGACTTAAGCATACCCTATTCCTTATGGAATAGCTAGAGCATGTGTATAGTTCAGTGCAGGTTTGAGGTCCCAGAAAACTCATAGAACATTTAATAGATAATTAAATTTTATGCCTTAACATTTGCATTCCCTTTATGTAGTCCCAGCTGCAGAAAGAAACAGTTACAGGGGAAAATTACCATTTACTTTGAGGCATAATAGAAGTGTAAGAAGTTTCTTCAACATACTAACATTTTCATTCCATTTGTAGGCCTGAGAGTTATAAAACAGTATGCGTAGCTTTCAATAGACACATACTCAAAAATGGAGAAAATAGTTAATAAATATTTTACTCTAATCAAAATAAGAAAATAAGGTTACAGTAACTTTCATGACATTCATTAATCTTATTCAAGAAAAACATTATGTCAATATAGTTTATTTACTTCTGAATGTTTTTGACAAGTATAAAATGTTCTGCAAAAGGCTAGATGATGGTCTAGTTGGTATAAATCAACCACACACCACTGAATTAATTAATTCAGCTGTATGGTGATATGTGTCTACTGAGGTTCGCACTCCCTGACAGTGATGTTCTCATATCTAAGGTTCCCAGTTTTGAAAAAATTCACTTGTAGTAAGAGGGATCCAACGTATAGCACAAATAAACTTCTCACTTGGGTCCATGGGGTTTTGTAGTGCGTGAGCTCTTTCTAGTTTGAGCTCTCAAAGAAATTTTCTTTTTGTCTCATGTCACTGATCATGCACCTGTGATATATGGGTCAGCTGGTATCTGTTGAACATTGCCAATCTATTACAAACAGGTAAAATTATGACTTTGATATAGTGACGACTGTAAATTTTAGCTCAAGAAACTTAATAGACAGAAAAAGGCAGTATCTGTCCTTCTATTCTACTCTAAAATGAAAGACCTAATTCCCATTAATATAAAACATTGTCCAGGTCAGCCAGAATCCCAGCAGAAGGTCCAACAAATAGTTCGCTTACTCTGCTATATGGCAGATTCCCAGCATATATTCATTGTCTGATATGTGTGACAAAAGCAGAGATTTCTAGTGCTGCTTCTTACAGCTCAAGGCAGAAGAGGCCTTTGAATCACCTCATCAAAAAACCAATACTCCCCACCTTTCTCCACTAATGGAGCCTTTTCTACTTACTGTAAACAAGCAAAACTGGTAGTGTTGTCACTCCCCTTAATTCTCATACTGTCTGTCAGTGTGAGACTTGAACATTTCCTTTCCCCCACCTCTTCCCCCAACTAGAGCCATACAGCACAGTCACAGTGAAGCAAAGTGGCTTGCCTCCCAGTATGAGCTGCACGCAGTGCATAGAGCCTGAGAGCAGGGATGATGGGTGATGCTAAGCTGCAAGCAGCACTGTACATCCCCCTGGGTCCGCATGTTCTCCTGGGGCTCTGGGAGAAACACACTTCCCAGTCATTGCAGTCCTGCTGTTATCTATTGGCAAGGACACTCATCACCTAACCTTGGCAACCCAGGCAACCTCCCTCTTCCATGACCTAGCTCGCTGTCCGGATGTATTGAAAAGCCTGTTACAGTCACTTGTGCAGGAGGTATGATGGCCGGGGGAGTGGCTCGTGGACAAGCATGCTCTGGGAGGAATATTTTAGCCTCCTATCCAGATATATCCTGGCTTCCACTTTAGCAACTAAACCCAGATAAACCCATTATTCTTCATATAATTTCCAAGGACTAAGAAGAGTGTGTGATCTTAACTCTTGTCAGATTTTGTTAGACTTGGTGCTCCTGCAAAATATGCCAACAGCCTCTTTAACAAGATAATTAAACTAGCTGGGAAAAAAATGCTTAATGTGGTAGCTACAGCAGAGTCTGTTCTATCACCCCACTACTCAAATTTCACATTTTAAAACCCCTGATGTGTCTGTAAATCAATGAGCTATTTTTATTTGTTTACCTTTTGGTAAGCTGGTGAAACTTTGAATATATTTATAAACACTCATATTTCCTGTATTAAGAACAGCAAGTTCAATACAAAGCACACCTGAGCCCACTGAATTTTGTCAGATCTTTATGTCATCTCATTATGCATCTTTTCAGACTACTTCATCTCAGTTTCAGTTTCTTAATGAAAAACAGTCATTTCTCCTGCTGATTTGATTTAGTATCTTACTGAATTTCATACTTGTTTATGTGTGAGATAAATTCCCTGTTCTGTTACATCTCCTCTCTACTTTTTAGAGTATTATTGTCAAAAAGCGTTATGCCACTTTTGCTGTCTATGCAGCTGAATATTTTAAGAACTAGCTATGGACCTGAACTAGGACATCAAGTTGATGCTTCCTTATATTTTAAATACACAGAGATACAGTGCAAATTTAGATCAGAACTGTCCAAAATTAAACATCAATTTGTGTAATGATTACTTTATTTCATGTTGTTCTTTCCCTTAGACATAACTGTAAGCAAAGTCAAAATAATGCATAGTTAGAAAAGTTATTACTGGGGAATCAGATAATTCAGATTATATTCTAGGTTCATTTTCAAGAGCTTAATTGGTGTATAGGCACAATTTTATCCAAGCAGTCTCTCCACCATGAAGTTCATTCTGGGGAAGATTTAAACCTGGGAGAATGACCTGAACTAGACAACAGCTTCCCTATGGCATAACCCAAACTATTTGAGGTATTCAGTAGAGCAGGAAAACGCTGAATTGCTTCAGCTGCCAGTTGCTGCTAGAAGATCACTCGGATACCAGGCAAGGTGGATAGTTGTACGTTATCCTTGGTACAGAGGCTCCATGACAATTTGGAGTAAAATCCCTGTCTCATGTTCTTTGGGGAAAGTTTAGTACAGGGTAAAGACAGTTTAGAAGTAGGGCCTGTCCACTCATTTTAAAGATCTGTTTTTCAGGATCAGCTTCTGTTTTGTCTTGTTTGGTGACACATAGACACATATTCTCCCCAAACACTGACATGCATGGACTTAAATACACACAGATTCATGTGACAGAACTTCCTAAAAGACAGTATTCGCACTGCAGTAGATCTAACTATAAAGGTTTTTAGGAGAGCAATTTCACTTCTTGATCTGGGTTAACTCACTGCCCAAAGCATTTTTTTTTATTATTTCTTTAAAAGCCCGGGCTAGCTCCAAGCCTTGTGTCCCACAAGCTTTGAGGCTTTCCTCTACCTTACCTCAACTTCACTCTATACAAAGGGAATGTGCCAGCACCCTGCTACAGCATGTTGTAAGCAGTTCTCAATTCCTCCTTCCACAGGGTTCCTGCAGCTCACAACTTCTCTATATCCTGCTCTGAACTCTATTCCAGCCAGCCCGTGCTGCTGCACTTAGCATGTCATAAGCTGTTGCAGCAGTTCTCCTGATTCTCTGCTGTAAAACTTCAACTCTTCTGCTTTCTGACAGTTTGCCCTTGCTCTGATTTCTGCCTTCTCAGAGTACAGTATCACAGCCTGCCAAAGATGCCGTGCCAAGAAAGGGGAACACATCTGCTTGTACATCCTGGCTAGGTCAGCAGAAAGAGAATCGATTTAGTAAACTTTATTTTTGGAGATTCTACCTTTCCTTTGTCCAAGATAATCAAATAAACTAGTGAAATAATCCCTAAAATGGCTATTTTGCCTCTTGTGCTTGAACCCATAAGCACACCTTCTGAGTTCTTCCTCATATGTGTTAAAATCACACTAACTAAAAAAATCTAAGGCACTTTGGAACTGAATTAATTTCAACTCTAAATGGTTAACAAAATACAGTTGGATTTTCAAGAGCTAAATTAGATCTTTAGTTAGGAATAAGATTTAACTAATCTATAGTCAGGAGCAAGACTCAGTGTTTGGAATGGAAGACTTCACCCAAGCAGACTTTTATTTCCACCAACAGAATTAGACCGGGTCCTAATACTCTAGAAAATACCACCCTTTCTTTGTAAAGTGTTGAAGACTTGGTGGTTTCTTTATATGGAGTTTATATCGACTGAGTAAGAAGCAGCTAGAGTTTGTATGGTAATAAGAGTTAGAATTCATTGCCAAGGTAGGAAAATGAACACAACAAATTATAAAGCCAAATAAAAATGTCAAGATGCATTTTTGAAAACTCAATAATTTTTCAAAAAGATTTTCTGTACCTTTCACAATGATTAGATGTGACCAAACAACTGGCAGAAAATGAAAGTGCTGATTGTGAGTGTCTGGGCAGCTACACAAATTAACAATGAATTTGTGTTCACTGAATAGGAAAGAAGTACAAAGACTGTCCTGATGGGAGAATGAAGTCTCACTGCATGGTACAAAACTGCAGGTTAGGGAGCATGTTCCAAGAGTTAGTGGAAAAAGCTTGCTTAAGCACCAGTAGAGCAGAACCCCAGAAAACCATTGCTGAACTTTATGTTTGAGCCTCATATTTTAGCTAGTTTTTATTTTGATCACTTATTAATTTTTTAAGCACTCTCTACAGTTATGCAAAAGCGATCACTGTGTGGATAGAACTTTTACGGCCTGTCATATCTCCAGTTTTGTTTTGAGTGATCCCAATGAGTCAGAAGACACACAGTGGTGCTATCAACTTACTTCTGCATCTGTGCTCCTACAGCTTCTCAGCAAGGCTGGCAATCCTAGTGCTAGACATGTGCAGGCCGAGAGGCCTCTAAGATGAGGTGAGCAGGGAATGTCCAAGCAAGTGGTGCCTGGGTACACAAAAAGTGCTTATTCAAAGGATACATTCCCTGCTTCTTGTACAATGCCTGCATCGCAGGATTGGGTTGCTTCTGCTTCTTCTGGCATGGCTTTGCAGCGTCAGTGTCAAAGGACTTAACTTGAACTGACTGCACACCGTTTTCTAGCACAGAAGTTAATCTGATACAGTACAAAGATTCATGCCTTTACTATTTTGTAAATTAATAACTACTGTGCTTTAATTCACCTGATACCCAGTATCTTGACTATTGATAACAATGACATGAATGGCATATCTTGAAAAATGGCTCCAGGATAGTGAAGAATCATGTAAAATTTCTTAGGAATTATTTTCCACTGAGCTATCACAGAGGGAGGATATAAGCCAACCTCTAACTAATGAGGGTTTTGACAGTTCTTCTTGCGGGGGCTCCTAATTACCTACCATACATTTTTTATTTCATTGTCTGAAGCAGTTACTGATTTCTGAACATGTGATGCTCAATCACATGGCCCTGCTGCATCTATTCCCATTGACTATGTGACTGATCCCTCACCAAACAATTTTCAGAGGCAGAAACAAGTTGACAGTGGAACTACTTACATGGAGTAACATTGCTTTGGGTACACTTTGAGGATGAATTTTGGAGTGCATGCACTCCTTCAGATAAAAGATTTCTGCCAGTAAGGTTTAAGATGGCTTTAAGGTGGCCTCCAAGAAAGCAGGCATAAAGATAATTGAAATGAGTAGGAAGTCTGGAAGTGCAAGATAAATAAAAAAAATTACCTACGCTTAAGGTTATTAAACCTTAAGGTTTAAGGTGGTTATTCTAGAGCCCATAGAGAGATGTCCTTATAGCTCATAGATGCACGTATTTCATTGTCAGTCAATACCCATAACTGAGAATTGTTAAAATAGCCCTTCATGAGTATGACAGGGACAAGAATCATAGGCAAATTCATAAAACACAGACCAAAGTTATCCTAGTTCTTTCTAGGAACTTAAATAGGTTTCTTAAGTTCAGATCCTGGTTGACAGGGTCTCCTTTTCTAGTCATTGGAAACCACCTGAGAAAGATTTGGCCTATAGAAGGGCCAAATCATCTTCAGGAGATACTTGATTCATTTTTCAGTGGAGGTGTCTTATTCTGTCAATTATAGAAGAAGTCCAGAACAACTAGGCTCCCAGGAACCTCAATTAAATACCTAAAATTTGTCGGAGTAAAACAGCCCCAGGAAAATGGTTCCAAAAACTTCAAATGCACCAGGCTCTGTTGTAATTCAGTTAACAGACTTTCAAATTAGTCAGATAATGTGATCAAAGCATCACATTAAGGCACTAATAAGAGGAATACACTTTGATCATGACTAATGAGGTGCAAAAGCAGAAAAAAGACAAAACTTCAATGAAACAAAAAGATAATTAAATGTAAGAACTAATCTTCCTCCATACCGTCTTATTGACAGGGCAGAGGTTAATATTAGTGCATATTTAGACAGACATTATTATCTAATTCTCTAACCAGTTCTTTTCAAAAAAGCTGAGGCTACTTTTCCTGAGAGTAAAAAAGATCTAACATAAAAAAAAGTTATAAATGGATGGCTTAAATGTAGTTTTTTCCATAGCGTTTCAGGACTCAAGTATCAAGTCTAAATTCCAGGGTTTGGAAAAACTGATGAGGCTTTACTGATTCAAGAGAGGACTAGCACCAGCAGAATACTGTACCCATTGGTTAAGCTTTATATCTCTCTGTGAGAGATGAAATGAGTGCCCCATTTATTGACAGAAAGACAGAAAAACATGGACTAAATGGTTTTTCTAGTAGGAGAAATACTTTTAATTTTTAGGTCTATCATTCATTTGCCAGATAACACAGTGCCTCTGATTTATTGATAAGAAATCTGATATTGGTGTGTTTTGTACTCCAAAGGAGTATAGCCACGCTGCTGGACATGAAGGACGAGGCCTCTGTGCTCTGAAGAACTAGCACAATAAATACGTGTGGTAATAAAGCTAGATTTAAAGGGAATTGAAAATCTGTTAATTTATCACCATTTATCTTCAGCTTTTATTGATCTGAAAAAGGCTGTACTACGAAAAAAACAAATGCCTTATAATGATGCTGAATCAGCAGCTCTGAAGTATCATCACAACTGTTGGTACTATGTAAAATAATAAATACAACACAAATAATACTCAAGGTCTTAGGTTAAATTTCAGCAACAATGATGTATAAACAATGTATTTCACAATAAATAGTACATAATTATATAGCATAAGTATACTGTGTAATTATACTATATTGATGCTATATAATTATATAGTATATAATTTATAGTATATACATTATTCTATATTAATATAAAATGTTATTATAACATGTATTATTGTCGTGGTTTAGCCCCAGCCAGCAACTAAGCACCACGCAGCCGCTCACTCACTCCCCCTACCCCAGTGGGATGGGGGAGAGAATCGGAGGAGTAAGAGTGAGAAACACTCCTGGGTTGAGATAAGAACAGTTTAATAATGAAAATAAAGTAAAATAGTAATGCTAATGGTAACAGTATAATAATGATAATAATAATAATGATACACGAAGCAAGTGATGCACAATGCAATTGCTCACCACCCGACGACCGATACCCAGACAGTTCCCGAGCAGCGATCGCTGCTCCCTGGCCACCCGCCCCCCCCCAGTTTATATACTGAGCATGACGTCATATGGTATGGAATAGCCCTTTGGGCAGTTTGGATCAACTATTCTGGCTGTGCCCCCTCCCAGTTTCTTGTGTACCTGGCAGAGCATGGGAAGCTGAAAAAGTCCTTGACTGGCATAAGCAGTACTCAGCAACAACTAAAAACATCAGCGTGTTATCAACGTTCTTCTCCTACTAAATCCAAACCACAGCACTATGCCTGCTGCTAGGAAGAAAATTAACTCTATCCCAGCCGAAACCAGGACAATTATAAAAGCCAGATTCACTAATATTCATGTCAACTTTTAGTAATATGCATGTGTTAATCTAAATAATTACATGAAGTCTATAGCCTGAATATGATACAGGATTTTATTGACCACTTCTTATTGAATTAAAATATTCATGTTTTTTAAATTCAAAGATCTGGAGGAAACAAACCTGTCTCTTTCATCTTGTGAGCATTAAAGCTGTGAAAAAAAAAAAGTAAGTTTGTCAAGTTTGTTGCATAGGTAGAATTTGATATATACCTTCTGAAAATGTCATCCATGCCATTAGGTTTTTCTACCTTTTCTCATTGGTGAATGATGGACTGTACCATGAAATAAAAGAAAATAAAACCCAAAAATGCTTTTAAGCTTGATAAATGGAAATACTTTTAAAGTGTGAATTAGAACTACCTTGTGGAACTTATTGCCAGAATATCACTGATCCCAAAAGTTTAACAAGCATTATCTGGTGTTGGACAAGATGACCTCCAGAAGTCCCTTCCAGCTTCAACAATTCTGTGATTCTGTGGTTAAAATGATTAACAGTTTAAACAGCAAGAAAAGTAATACAGTCATAAATTCATAGGAATTTGTGAAAGATACACTAGAGGGGAAAAAAAAATCACCTGCATTATGCAATTTTCCACAGAAAAAGTAGAAACAAATATTCCCCAGAGAAGTATTATTTTGTTAAGCTTGCATTTTAAGCCTTTGGTCAAAGAACCCCAAATCCCTGCTTTAATACATACTCTAAAATGTATTATGATAACAATCAGTTCTGATAGGAATTAGCAAGACACAGACTCCAGCTTCAGTGGAGAATTTACTTATGAAATGTTAGTGGGTTACATATTAGATTATTTTAGCAGTGAATTTCCTTTCTTTTCAGTCATCTAGTTTTAATTTCCTATTTTTTCAACTGTTAGATTTTTAAAATACTAAATATGATAGCGTGTTCCTCTACCTCTTCTTGCTATTAGATAAAGTTGATGGATTTTTTGATCCAGAAGTTTAATTTTAGTATAGTAAAAACTCGATTTATGTTATATAATCATTCATTACACCTGTATGTTGTCTCAATCAAAGAAATGCCTTATTGTTAGAAACTCTGGGTCATCAAATGTAAAATGAGGTCATGCTTCTAGATTTAAAGTGAGTACTTTAAAGTGCCAAAATCAGTGAATTGTAATTATGATACAAATTCCAAACCATTGAAAGACAGCATTTTTCTTTACTATATGTCTTCAGAGAAGTGTGCAAATTATGCAAATACTGAACATGAGGTAGAACATTTGTAAAGAGCGAGCATTGGGTCAGATCTCACTCAACTATCCAAAGTTTTTGCTTACTGTTCATGTGAATGTATTTACAAATATACCAATGCAATCTTAATTCTACACTAGCATAGAAACATTTCAGAAAGAAGAAAAAGGGACAAAAGTTTGAAAATTTTTTTTCTTCTTAACATTCTGACAAGAGAGGCAAACAGCACCTCCTGACTGTTTTATTATACTTAAGAAGAGGCAAGTGTTAGATTATAAAGACTGCAATCAATATTTTTATATTATGACATACAAAAGCACAATTCAATTAGTGGTAGGTAAATTTTTGTATAGATCTATATCTGCATGCTTTTAGCATACATTCTTCTCTGAGCATGAGAAAAATTAAAAATTTCCTTCAGAGGCAGCAAGGGGAAAGCATGAGTGATGTTCATGGATGAAGAAATACATCCTCGAACACGACTTGTTCTGTGAACCTGGGCACTGTGTTAGTCTGATATAAACACTTAAAAACTAATATCTGGAAAATTTAAGAGTGTTATGTTGTAAACTACTCTATGCTGTGATTAAATATTGATGCTTTGTATATACATGGGTGTTACGGAGTAAATTGCAGAGCTGGGTGTTATTCTTTATACCAGGCAAATGCCAGTTTTCAAGCTAAGAAAAGCTTTGACTGGGAGATACTTTATTAAGCTGCATTTCGTTGCCATATTTTGAGCAGAATTAGAAAGTAACAGCAATCCAACTATGAGAAGATGATAATGGAAAATTTGATAGCTGGATGCTGCTGTAGGTAACTCTATGGAACCATTAGCATGCATCTCAGTATTAAGAATTGAGAGGCCCATCACATCTTCCACTTCCCTCTTCTCCTGCATCTCAGAAAGAAAGGGCGATATACGCAGGCTTGTGATGCTTTCTGGCTTTTGTTAACAAAGAGGTTCTTCAGGTTGGAGGCTGATGATACCCTTACATTTGTATTCACTCTCTTTGAAGATTCTCTGTATGTACAGTTATTTTCACTTTTAACCAGAGGCTGGAAACTTTCTGAAATCTGTTAGATTAAGAAGTCTATCTACTTTTGATTTCCCTCTTAATTCCTTCTATATTATAGAAGTTGTGTTAGCTTCTCTTCATTTTCCAATGGTCCCTTTGGTTACCCACAGGTACTAAGTTGCTCTCATCCTTTTATATGGGCTCCAGCAGTTTTTACAATTCTAAAATGTAAAAGGCATTCAGACCTGAAACTGTCTCTGTTTTAAGCTGCTTTAATTATTAAATGGAAAAGAAAGATTATTTATTGAAGTGCTGAGCTTTTTTGGTAAGGCAAGAAATAAAACATCAAAATTACTGAATTAATTGACTAAAGCAGCAACAAGTTCCTATGTCAAATTATCAATGAATTCCTAACTTCTTATTAAATTGTGTCATGGAGCAGATTACAAAAAAAACCCAAGCAAGTAAAAAGCAATGAATATTTGTTTATAACGCTAATCAACATGTCTAATAACCTCTGTTAGCATTTCTATGGGCAACTGTGTTTTTCATTATTTCTAAATTCATAAATTGCTCTTTGGCCACAGAGTTTATGACTGACAGATGGTGGCTGTGCAGTGTATTTTGGAACAAATACAGCTGACAGACTGTAGGTGGGTAGTACATATAGCTGGCCAATCTCAGTGTTCTGTCCACATATGAATAGCACCATGTATAAGGTAATTTTTTTGTTTGTTTCCTATTATTTAAAATAAAATTAAATACTCTGAGTGTGAGTACAGAAATTTTAAAAAAAGGACCAGTCCTTCAGATGGTGCAAACTGTGTTCTCTTGACTGATCAAGCATGCAGCTAATAGAAACCTGTTGATTTAGATCATCTGAGGATGTGACCACTAATGCATATATCAGGAGTCACAGAAAGATATAAAGAAACTCCACTGTAATTTGTAAAGGTTTAGAATTTTGTCTTCTCCATACAGAAAGAAAAAACTTTGGTATGTTCTATTGGCTTTATCTATCAGCTAGCAAAATGGTATCTCAGGCTCTGATTACACACTGCAAGATGCTCTCATAACATGAATAAATAATATGTATTTTATTGCAAGGGCACCAGAAGGCCATCAGAATGGTAAAAATGTGTTGTACAGCATTTAAAGCTTGTCTGAAAATTAAAAAAAAATGGACATGGAGAGAAGGTGTTTGGGCATAATAGGTAGGAAAAGCCTATTAATAAAATCTTAAAGTTAGGTAAGCTTTGCCTCATGAGATGCTTCAGTTGGAGTGATTATAAGCACTGCACATCAGCACCTACAGTTAGCATGTACTACTCTTAGTAGTAGATATACTTGTTTAATGAAGCTTTGGGACAAAATTTTTTCTCCTGCAACAAAAGCAGAGTTAAAAATAGCTCTGATGATTTTATTGCTCAGAATACCCAAAGGGTTACCCCTGAGAGAAATCATTTTTTTGGAACTCTTCTGTTCTTTGAAAGGTCAAATATAAATCTTGCAAGATCTTAAAAACTTTGTGTCACGTTTACTGTGACATTTCATTTTATTAAAGGAATTGCTTTAAAAAAAAATTTCGGTTACTAGAAAACACAACTTTCAGACTTTTAGCAAGACTTTGCTTGTGCTCTTGTTTAGTGAAAAAAAAAGTTGCTATTGCTAAGGAAATACTGACAGAGCACCATGAAGAAAGCTGCCTTGCCTCTAGCACTCATCAAAATAATTAGGAGAATGAGGTGGGTTTCTGTCTGCGTGCACAGGGCACAAACTTTTTAAATATTGACACTGTTGCTTGGGGAAACATGAACTTAACAGCTCAAAACAGAGATACTCAGACTAATTAACTATTTCCGTGTAAGAACTGCAAAGGAAGGTCTGTTACAAAACTCTATTTTATAATCACGTTATATTTTACCTAATTAATGCTTAAGTAGAAGCTCAAAGCCAGATTCATTTATAATTATTCATGTATTTGCTTCTTGAGTTGAACTGCTGGTACTGTTGTATTCAAGGATTTCTCTAGGTATAATCAACAGGATACAGGGTATTCAAGCTAAGCCATTTTCTGTCCAAGCAAGTTGTCCTGTTTTAACTCTGTCCAAAATACTTCTGTCGTGAAGAGCCTTAAAAGAGGATGAGCTCAAAACTAAATCAGTTTTTAACCAGCTTACATTAAATTTGGATTTTTTTTTTGCTTCTTTTCTTCTTCAAGTAGACCAGCCGATGTCCTTAACACTCTCAGTTCACATGAGCATCCATGTTACTACCAATAATATCTTTTTTTAAACATGCATTGAGGGACAAAAAAGTCCATGAATGCTTTTCCAGATGGCATTAAACCAGATGAGAAAATAAAGGTCTGGTCCCAAGAATAGTTGTAGTATGTGTATGTCATCTTCCCCAGAGTAAGTACAAGAACCACACTAACATATTAAACTGGATGTTTTTCCGATAATACACCACATAATCTCATTTCACTATCAATAGTGATGTCTACTGTTTGAGCTTAATGGCTGCTTGCAGCTACCCTCTTTCCTTCAGTAGTCAGTTTACAATGGACTACTGGAGTACTACATGCAATATCTAGATAAGGAATGGAGTTTCCTAATGGCTATCAGCAAGAAATATTCTGATGGAAGAATAAATTAAAATGTATTGACACTTGGGCAGACTTTTTAAAATTCTGAGAATTTGGTAACAGTATCTACAGTTAAGAAAGATTTGGTAAGACACCATAGTTCTGTTTTACTGTGTTCTATTGCACATAACAAAAGGCTATAAACAGGTTAGAATGAAACTGTCTTTCATGCATTTTCAGAATATACTGCATATGCTTTGGGGGAATTGTGAGTTATGGGTACATAAAGCATGCAAATGTAGGAAAGGTCACTGAAAGCTAACCCAAAATTTGTATTAGCAATATGGTGCTTTAAATCATAGGTTAACTTGAAAAAAATGGCATATTCAGTTCTGCTTCTGAGCAGGAGCCAAAACCAAAACATTTTTTCACATATCCCAACAGAAGGTTTCATTGTACTCAAAGATGAGTAAAGTTTTAGAGAAAACAGGGACAGAATTTAAAGGGATTTTAATTGATACAAATTCGAATCCCTAGATACAAACACCAGAAATGTGCTTATTCTCTGATAATTCTCATCCTAATCAAATTACAGTCTACCTGTCTGTAACAGGGTTGTCTGCCTGATAAGGTCCAAAAGCTCCAGGTTTAATCAGCCCCGTTCAGCTGCCCCATCTAACCACTGCATGATTTAAGAGGAAGAAGGTAGTTTGCTCCTATAAGAAACTGGCTGAAATAGGGTGGGCAGACTATGATTTGAAGATGGAACTGAGCCAGTTGTGTTGAATGCAATGATCAAATGAGTGGTACGTTGCTGAAGATGTTTTTGGTCTTGACTTCTTACAATGGGTGTGGGTTTTTGGATGCTGAGGGGTCAGGGAAAGGTGGCAGCTATGAAGAGAAACTTTGTGAAGAGGTGTTTAAGAAGCAGAAGAAAAAGTGCTGTTTGGAAGCTGCAACCAGGAAATGGCTGTGAAAGGAAATGTGGTCACCAAGATACCACGCAAGAAAATGTGGCAGATTGATAAAAATAATGGCCAGGCAGAAACTTTCCTGAATGCATAAAGTCATAAAGCTGGTCATAACATCAACATCTTCCATGTTGGGAAAGTGCTAAAAGCTGCTGGCAGAAGGGCAAAGGACAGGAGAAACATATCTTTTCTAGCAGTTGGAGCAGGGCAGGAAGTTGAACTGTGAAGACGTCTGAGTACTTCTAAATCAGGATGTGGAGAAAATGAAGCAAGGATGGAAGAGAAGGGTAACAAACTTTCTCTTCATTTAAGAAGTTAATTTTGAAAGCAGACTATTGTGCAGTGTGACAGAAAATGCCTGACAGCAAAGGAGGAAATATAAAAAATTTTAAGTCAGGATTTGGCAGGGAAAATGGGTTCTGAATTTGTAAAGGCACCTTTCATGGGTGCCAACTCATTTAACTACAGAACTTGAGAGGTGTGTTTTGCAATTAACAGGCATGAGGTGGAATTGGCTACTGTAGATGAGAACTGAATGGAGACCCAGAAATAAGGTGCTATCTGGAACTGGTCTTACTGTGCCAGGTGGGTACATTGATAGGTGAATGTTATTAAATTCTGCCTCTGGTTAGCTGATGTGTGAGATGAACTCTGAGAGACAGAGGCCAATAGGGGAGCGGCTGAGGGGGCTGAAAACCATCTGCGAAGGAATGAGGGAAGAAACGTGTTTTGTATTACAGGACTTGGCCTGTTTTTGAAAAAGACTTTAAGAAGGATGTGTATAATAGCTAACTAGATTTTCTGTGGGTTGTGAGATCTCAAGACTAGCTGTTCAGTTAATTGTGCTACTTCACTACTGTGGTGAACTTGAGAGAGAGAAAACCAGGCAGTAAATGGTTTGTGGGTGGTTGGAGGAGGATGATGAAAATCACTAGACACATTTTGCATACAATCTGTCTGGAATTCATCATATGCCATGAGGTTCTGAGGTATACTACTGCCGTATGGTGTTCTGAGAGACGTGGCTGCCCTACACAATGAAAAAATTTAAAACCACCCCCATTTGAAGTCATTTGTAGTGAACGATATCTCAGTATGCATCTGTACAACCTGAAGCACAATCTAACAGCAGTAAGTAAT
This sequence comes from Pelecanus crispus, assembly GCF_030463565.1. Classification (NCBI taxonomy): domain Eukaryota; kingdom Metazoa; phylum Chordata; class Aves; order Pelecaniformes; family Pelecanidae; genus Pelecanus; species Pelecanus crispus. The sequence continues at coordinate 67,790,736 of NC_134646.1, read as the reverse complement.
GGCTACTCTATTTACCTTGATGAAGATTAATGTCAACATTCTATCTTTTTCCTCTGATAATTCATTCCAGATAAAAACTTGTGATTCACTTCTTCTCTGGTACAAATAGAACAAGGCTATCATGTAATTGGCTGAGTTCATCAAGTTCACCACTTAGATAAAATAAATTGGCATGATTTCTTCCTTCTTTCTGTCAAATACAAAATGTCCAAGTAATATGGCTTAAAGCAATTACATTAATGGCAAAATATGTTTTACAATTGCTTAGTCATTCTAATTTTGAAGGTAATTCTACATTTTTTAAAAAGCACTGAAGTTCTAAAAGATGAAATAATCTTCGGCAAATGTCTCTTGACTATTGGCTTAACCACCTGCAATGACCCCAGCATTTGAAAGAGCCTTTGTGATGCAGCAAATATCATGATTGTTCCTTTTGAATAGAAACAGGCCTAGAGAACAAGCAGGACACAGCTTGTTTTTGCATTGAGCTTAAAACTGAAATTACCATGGCAATTCTTGGATATAATGTAGATAGATATGTGTGACTTGCTACCTTTACAGATATGTGAGCTTAGTTGGTTCTTGTGGTGTCTCTGTAGAGGCAATCATGCATGTATCTGTCTCAAGGAACTGGTGTTATGCAAATATTAAGTATTTACAGTAATGGCTTATTTTGTCTCCAAATAGGATTCTGTTAGGAGGAGAAAAATATTGAGCGGGGCACTGAATGAGAAGGCCGTTATTTGAAAAAAGTGCTTGCCTGGAAGTTAAAAAAGCTAGAAAGCATAGAAAAGCCAGGGCTCTGCTGACACATACATAGATAATGAGAGGGAATGGAAAGCACAGGTGATAGAAACGACCTACAAAAGGATAGGTGAGTAGAAACCAGAAGGATGACATTGGGAGTAATTACAAGCTCCATGATGAAGTTCTTAAAGAACAAATGGGAAGGGACGCACACTTGCAGAACAGTAAACTAATGTTGTAACCGTACCTGGTGAGAAGGAGACTGTGTCTGCTCAGCAGTATTCAGGTGGTTTTTCCCATAAAGACATAATCTTTTTGGACAGTTATGCAAAGAAAGCGAACAATCACATTTGTTTTAACAATGTGTTTGTAAAAATGTATGTGTTTGGGAAGAGCTTAATAGATGACAATAGGTGAGCTGAATTGTTTGTGAGGTTTTGTTAATAACATGCTTCATGGTGAGAAAGGGAAAGGAAATACAAGGGGTTTGGAGCATGTGAGGAAGTTATTAAAGTTCACTTTTATGCTAAAGGAAAAAAAAAGAGATTAAAAATATGTATCTAAAATTAATGGCTTTTCAGAGCCAAATCTCTAGCAGAGATCTAATGGTGGTTATACAGCTAGACATTAAAGGAAAGGGCTAGCATTTCACTGAAATACAGAGGATGACCATTGGTATTTGAGGAGTGGTAATTATCCTGAGTTCTGCTGGATTAAACACCTGTGGAATGAACCTCTGCTAATGAGTTGAAGTTACCCATTTTATCTGAATACTTCTTTTATCCAACTTTATGCTTTGTTTAGAAGTCTGCCCCTTCCCTGTTACACCCTATATATCTAATATTTGATTTGTAGTGCTGTACTTCAGAGTCATCAATGCTGTGAGTGAATAAACAGCTAGCATTTGGAGTATGGTCATTTATTTATTTTGACCAAATGACTTGTGTGAGCACCATGCTCATTGTTGCTCTATGAATTCCAGCCCACATTTAAAGGTAAGCTGTTCTGTAACTGCTGATCTGCAGACTCATCCTGGGATATGGCAATCATGCTGTGACATTTTTTTCCGTCCCTTCTTCCTTACCAGCTGGCACAAAGACTATGCAAGGCAAACTGATCTTATGAATACCTATGCCTGAGGATAACTTGAAAAGTATATCTGAAAAGTGTTTCAACAAAATTGATCATTACGAGAGAAGTTGCCCTCAACTTGCACTTTTTTGACCATAATGGCTCCAATGGGAAAAATGGTTGTTTAAAATGTCAATGAGGAAAATTCACTGCACAAAGGGAAGAGGTTTGTTGGGTGCAAAAGTACTACTTTACAGAGTTCCATTCAGAATGAAGTTGAATACTAAAGAATGGTGAGAATATTATATAGAACAGAAAGATTTGGCACTTTAAACTGAATACTCACTGGACAACTTTGAAAGAAAAGTGAGTTGACAAGACAATTTTTAAAAAGAAGAACCAATGCTTGCGTATTAATGTGCACCATATTAGAATATTTTCTTTCCACTAGAAAACAAGTAGCTGTGCAGCTGAGAGAGATAACAGCTGGCATGGGAATTGGTAACATTTTTATCTCAACTTACAAATGCATGAAATAAGCATTTAACTAGAGTTCAGCTGGCTAACGGCTCCTTGTACAATGTGTGAATGAATACACCTAAAGGGTCATAAAACGCAGGAAATTCCCCAAATACTGAACAGTGAGAGGGAGAATCATGTCTATTTTTCAAGAAAACCTGTTTTGTTGTTGTTTCTAAATGTTATGAGAAGTTCTATCATGTGGGCTGAACAGCTTGGGTATGATACTCCTGCTTCTGGTGCTGCCAATTGATTGAAGCTCACTACAGTCTCTCAAAAAATCTTTGAGGTCAGGGATCTCTGTCCCTTAAATCTTTACGACTGAATTTCCCTGTTGGATCCAATAAACAAATGGTAAGGATAAGATGATACTGATCATCAGAACAAAGAACAATGCAAATCATTACTAGTGCAACTTCACTACTTGTTTATCCAACTAAGTACAAGCAACGGTTGCTTGTCACTCACTTACTGTAATTAAATTAATATGACCCATGTGGTATTTTTATAGTTACTGAATGTATCCAGATGTGGACATCTCCACTTTTCTTGACAGCCTGTGGGAAGTATTACTTCAATAAGAAGTACTGAAGAGGACTTGATGCTCTTGACAGTTATGTTACTGATCAAACATTAACTGAAGTCTGTGGAAAGATTTCATTAACTTTACGAGGTTTTGAACCAGCCCTGAGAGTATCCATGCCATCCTTTCTCATGTTACTGACTTCTCAAACCAGGACACAAACAAGGCATTTGAACTGCAGGTACCAACGTATCATGAATGGGCATATCTGCAGTAAATGCCTCTGGCATCACACAACTAAATAGTTAGCTTGATGATCATCATCTGCTTTTCTTGCAGCTCAGCTACATCTTATAGGTGTCCTGAGAACCTGGAAGATACCTGCCCTTTTGCTGTACTTGGTGGGTAAAGAGAATACACCCTATTGGCATACCTAGCAAGTGCCCAAAGCTTTTCTGTGCTTTATTCCTCCCTGTTCATTAATATCCTTTCCTTACATATCTTACTCAGGTTGTGGACTGAGCGTGAAATCTCAGTTCTAAACTTGACACTGATGAATGACCCTAGACACTGCAAAGGCTAATTACTTCTGAGAATTATCCCAAGTGCATTGTACAGTGATCAAACAGGAATACTGTGCTAGTACTGTAAATTGAGCAAAGGCCTCCTAAATCCGAGTCTTAACTGCAAGAATTTTTCTGTTGATGCCGGGAACTTGCTGCCCTTGGACATATAATTGATAGCTTTATGACGTTTTCCACTTAATCAAAGACTCTCTGTCATTGGAGTTTTTAATCATAAAGGTCAAAAGCTTTTCATATGCCTTCTATCATTATTGCAGGCTCTAACAGAGAATGTATTATTGAATATGTGTAGTTTACAGAATGAAATATGCACCAGAAATAATATTTGACTTAATTCTTTGTATATTTCTAAATAAAATGACAAATTGTAGATTTGTTATAGGGGGAGTACAGAGGAGCCCTAAACATAGAAGCCCCTAGAGAGAGACAAATTAGACAGACAGAGAGAAAGAGGAGAGAGACAAATGCCCTGAAAATATCCTCTGGCTCCATTATTAAAATGTTTGCAAGTAATTACAGGATGTACTGTAGATGCATTTTTAGACCTCATCAGCCAAAGTGGATGGCAGGTACTTAAAATATTTCAGATTAGACATCAGGCACTGTTCTCCCCTCCTTGCGATGTTTGAATGTGTTGACATGAGGTCTAACTTACAGTCTCTGTTTAGGGATGGCTACATGTGAAACATCATACCAGTCTAGAAATCTCAAAGTGCAGTAACTTAATTCATCAATATATCTTTTTGCTCCTTACCTTGTTTCATCTTCTTTTCCTTCTATATTTATATCCATCTTATGTAGCTGTCTTGTTTGGTATCTATGAAAACAAGAATGTAACCCACATTTTGGAAAATATGCTGAAGATGGGATATAATATATCACATACCTGAAATGTTATTTTTCATTGCTTTGTGCACCAATGCATTTATTTTTTAAGCCAGTAAATCACAGTACAAGCTTTCACACAGTGATGCAAATTTTGAAGTAGACTTGAAGGAGAGTAAATGAATGGTTGCGTGTTAAAGGACAGGGTCCGTAACATGTCAGGAATGATGAAGACCCATACCTCTAAGTTGTGTACTTCCACAATAGGGTTGAGGGTTTTGCTACCTTGATTCAGTGGGAGATGTTTCTCTTCTCTCCGCACCTGTAGAGACTCACCTCACATAGCAAGCTGTTTAGATGCATTACTCAGTTTCAGAAAAGCTTGATTAGCTTTGGGAACATTAAGAAATGCCTCCCCATACCACCCACTCTAGTTCTGCTCACTGCTGCAGGTTTCTCTTCACATACTCACAGTTTAGTTATTCAGAGCAGTGTATGTTCACTGTTCAAGAGGAGAGAATAGCTGCTGATGAGACCTGCACCCCCATTTTCAATTGATTCACCAAGGAATGAAAGACACAGAGATTACTATGGTACTCTAAAGATAGCAGGTGTTTACCATAGGATGGGAAATGCTGGATGACTAGAGTCAGGGCTACTTTGGGAACCAGAGCTGCAAAATGGAATTTGGGTAAGAAAGCACAGGTTGGAAGAGGCACCAGCATGCCTTGGAAATGTCTCCAGCGTTAGCTGCTAAGAGTCCTTTCAATGAAGAGCAGCAAGTACAGACTTGTTTCATGTAATAACCTAACAGATGGCAAATCAAAGACCTGTATGAAGGGGCAGATGGAGTTCTGGAGGGAAAAGGAGGGTCCCACAGCAGAAGAGATGCGGGAATGAACTGGGAGAAATCAGGCAAGTGTCCTTACTGTTAACGGAAATCTAGATTTCAAAGTGCAGTGGACTAGCCAATTTGGTATAATCAGCTGACTTTACATGCTGGGAAATGTGATTATCTGCAGGCACGAATGGGAAACTGCTTTAGCAGATCTGGCTGGTTACTGGAACACTTCAACCCTCTTTGTGAGAACTGTGTGCTCTGGGTTGTGTTTCCAAACACTGTTTTTCTCTCTTTGACTATCTTTATGAACTACGTTAACCATAGATGTCTAATTGAGGTGGGGGGAGGGATAGGGAGGAATGTAAAAGTTTGCTGGGGTTTTACGTGCTTTTGATCAAGCAGAACATAACTTGCTCCTTTGGCAAATGGTTCTTCTGCAGAATTGTAGATAAATACCAGATGGGTACTTACTTTTTTGGCTCACATTTTTTGTTTTGAAATGTGTTGAAACAATTTTCTGAGAAGGACATGGTGCCATCCAGAATATCTGTCAGCCTTGCCTCATTGATTTGACTGGATATGTGCCTAGCTCAACATACCTCGGTTAGCTGTAGACTTACCCAGCACAATTTGTGGGTTTAACACTTTTTTTTTTTTTAATTGAGTAAATAAGGAAGAAAATTCACCTTTTTAATGATCCAGGAAGGGCAATGAAAGTTAAGTAAATTCTGTGTTACATAAACTGGAGGATGGAGTGCTGCTTCTTGCTCTTGATGCCATTACTTTTCTGAAGGGTGATAAATGTGGAAAACTGATAGATGAGACTACTGTCTGAGTCTGAAAATGTCCCTTGGGTCTGTGGATACCTGGGTTAACTCAGGTAATTCTGAGCTTCCTGCTACTTCATTACTACCAGAAATTGTCTGAACCATTCCTTTTGTGGCTTCTTCCAGAAGTTTGATCGGGTATATAGTATTCTTCCCATATATTACCACAAACACCCAATTTATGCCTCCCTCTGACTGTTCAAATCCTAAATTAACACATACAAAAACTGTGGGTAAGGGCATCCAAATTAAGCAATTGCGTTTCCAAGGTACAGTGTATTCCAGGCAAACTTAATGGTCTGGAAGAGGTGACTTCTGAAGTAATGAAACTCACATGAGAATAGACAATTGTAATGCAAGGTCCTTATCAGTGGGCCTTTCTCAAAGTTGTAATAACTGGCTCTTCTCTTGAGTATCACTGCTGACCTTCCCAACACTGGACATGTTAAGAGAATTCTGCGGCTAGGCTCATTGACATTTCCTTAAGAAACGAGTAAATTAAATGCCCAGCCAAGAATACTCAGCTATTGTTTGCTGTTTATTTTACAGTCAACCCTGATCCCTCATCCAGTTTTTGCTTGTTTGCACATCTATTGACCTTTTTCACCTGTTTGTAAATCACTTGCATTGTTTTCTGGGTGTGGAGGAAAGAAAAGGGGAGATATTTTGGAGAAAAGTGGGAAAACAGGTGTGGGAGCAAGAAACTTTCCACATTGCTTCTGAATCCCATTCTGTTCATTTAAGCTTTCTTGGTATGTTTTGGTCTCTAGCACTGCTTTTTTTTTTTTCCATGCTAAAGGAGTTTGGTAATTATAAAAAATTACAATCATACATTCTTATGTGAGTTTCATTATATCAAACAAAAACCCCTTTCCTCCTTCACTGTAGCCTTTCTAGAAACACTTTAGAAACTGTCTTAAAGTAACAAACTGCTCCTTTTGATAAGCTATTGCTCTTTTAAGTACATCAGTCTTAATTAAAGTAGTGTACAGTCACTGTGCCCGATGTCCCTCCCTTCTCAGGCTAGTCTCAGCACCTTTGTCAATAGGACGTATAATAATTAAACATATTGAAGGAATGATTTTGGTCACTACAGCAACAACAGATTTCTCTGTGCACAAAATCCTTCTCCCAGAGAGCCTGCAGTAACAACAGACAACTGCTATACAGTTGGGCAGAAGATGGGCAGAAAGGATAGACAGCTTCAAGGAGTAAATTAAAAAAAAATTGTGGTAACTTCTGATGTACGGAACCTGAAATGTAAGCATGTCTCTTGTTCAGCTCCTCAGTGTTTTTGATAGAAATTTGTCTGCAAGGTTTTAGCATGTGTTTGCATGATCATCAGCTTTTCCACTTGTGACTTACAGGGGTGGGAGCTGGGCACTCCAGCAAGGATCAGCTTTAGCCAGAATGTGTTTGTCTCCTTCCCCTTCTCTCCACCTTTCACATTTTACACTTTCAAGCTCAGGACAGGACACCTGGTATAACTTCTCTTAAACTTTCAGAAACCCCATGTTCCTGAGCTGGAATCCTGGGCGAGGTAGATCCTCCAGGGCTTTGCTCCTGGCTTCAGCACGGGAAGTATGAGATGGTTCCTGTAACTTCCTCAAATACAGATACTGATATTGCAAACAGTTTAACAAATGATACCTATTATCCACTAATGCATAACTCTTGGTGGTGTTAGACTCAGATAACAATCAGTTCCTTGTGTCTTGTGCATCTTTCTTTTAGGAATTTACATCTTTTGTCTTTGTTTTATTGAATGTCTGTATTACATATGTAGTGTAAAACTGTTCTTTTTAAATCATTGTTATTAATAATTTGATATATCTCTAATGTGCCAGTACTATAAATCTTTTGTCCAAAAGTTTTGGAAAAATAATAGTTTTGCATCAGTTTATAATGACATATTCTGACCTTCATAAGAGAAAATTATTAGTATTAAAATACTGGAGTTAAAGCAAATGGCAGCATCACAGCGAGTGAAATGGGCTTTTTTTTATTCTTCTTCTTTGCTTTTGTTTCTGCTACTTCATGCAAAAGAGAATTGCTGCTCTTATAAGAAGACTGACAAATCCTATTGCAAAACTTGCTTAAATAATTTTAACACCATATATCCTCTTATCTACCCTGTTCTCTTCTGGAAGTAGCAAGCTGGGAAATTAATAGGAAACAGCTAGTGTCAAAACCAGCTTAAGCTGTGTCTCTGCCCTCTGAACCTTGTGTCTCTACCCTTACTGGCTCAAATCAATTACTTTTCCCAGGTGACAGTCTCTATTAATGAAGTTTTTCCTCATGTGCAATGTATATGCTAAGCTAATTGCCTTCTAAAGAGGGGAAAATTCTTCTGTATTTCATAATAGCAAAAATAACCAATTGTGATCCCATCCTAAGCCGTGTAGAGAGAGCTTAGTGAAAATGAAACTGAGGAGGGTAAAAGGGACACTCTTCAAGAATAGTGGTCTTCACATATGGAACTGTTTGACAATGACAGATATCATGGGAGGCAATTGAAAAAGCAGGGCTTGGTAAAGCACTCATTGCAATATCTGTGTGAAGAAGTGAAGTGTTCCTCATAGGGTTTGCACAGAGTCCAGGGGAAGTCTGAACTTTTCATCTGTTCAGAAAGCTTCGGAGGGAGAAACTGGCATTGATGTGGGAATGAAGGTATGATGCATATGCTTTGTAAGTAAATAAAATGAACCAAAAAAGTACCAGATCCCTATCAGACTAATCTAGTTGATGGAAATAACCTGGTGAAGACCCATCTATCTGTTAGTTCTTAAGGGCCAAAAGGAACAAGGTCTGTCTTCATCTAGATGGCAAAAGCAAAAGGCTTACCAATATAGAGTGAAACTATGTTGTAAGGCAGAAATCACTTTAAGCAGAGTTAACATACCTAATTTCAAACATTTGGTTTGGGCGTTTGGGTATTTAAGCCCCAATCCAAAAAACCCATGCCCACACACACACTCCTGCCTATTAAAAAGAATTAATGAAATCAAGACTTGCATCATCATACCTTAAAGACCTATCTCAGAGCATACAGCTCTGAGTTGACTTCATGCTGTGCAGAAACTGAAACTGCCTTGCTCACAGATTAATTGGTAGAAGTAGTAAAAGTTTCTGAAGTTATCTTCAAGGAATTAAGTTCATTTTTAGAACTATATTATCAAATACTGCCTCTATAGAAGTGTTAAGAGAGACATGTTAAGCAGCAAGCAGGATTAGTACTCATTTCTGCATGGACTTTATCCATTTATAGCTAGCTTGCTTTAAATAACATTGCCTGCTCTAGTGTATTCTGTTGGCACATTCACTATAAATTGCAAATAGAGGAGGAATAATGTAGCTTATGGTATCTTTAATAAACTTTAATGGCTAACAAAAGATAATGTCGTAAAACAATCTCATCACTTTCAAACTGAAACTGATTTTCCCATCTGTGATCTCTAAATAGTATTTGGAATCCATAAAAATGATATAATGTTTAATCAGGTTCCAGTACAGAAATCTCTTGACTCTCCTTTGAGACTTTTTTTAAATTACAGCATGTGCTCTGTTAATCAAGCTCCTTGTTGCTGAGAACAGAAATCATTGTCCTCTCGGTAATGGATTTCTGTGCCCATTTAATGCAGAAAGTGACAATGTACACTAATCTTACTATATTGGTAGAGATCATGTGACTTACTTAATGCTTTTACTGTCTAGAACACAAATTTTCCAAAAGAAATTGACTGTGTTATTCAGGCTTGTGGAATTCCTGTGTGAGGAATGCCACTAAATCTGCAAATCAACTCGATGGATGCCAAAAGCTCTAAAAGAGACCTCAAAACTATTCACTCTTTCAGCCATGGTGAAACTTTCTTCTTTCATACCAAGCTCCTTACATAGAATTCAGAGCACTTCTCAAAGTACGGTGAATGACATCTAAAAAGACTGTGAAGCAACAGTTTGAAAGAGTTTCCCAACTTGGACACAACAGAGTGTTCAGTTTTCCTTCTGATATTCCAGAAAATGCATTAAACATGAAAGGCACCTTTCCTAGCCAGGTTAGTACTGACCGAGAATCACATAGACCCTAAAGCTGTCATCACTTAATTATACCAGCTGAAACATCTTTAGGACCTACCTCATTATATCCTATTTCCTTTTTCCCCCTCCTCAGAATCCTATGTCTGGCCACCATCCCATCAGATTTGTGTGCTAATTATTTTATACATCCAGCTGGAGAAATGGTAATTAAGAACAATGGGGAAAACACTACTTTTAACCTTTAGATGGAACAACCAATAGAATTTAAACTGTAACAGGAGGAACAATTACTGAATAAAGGTTTTCTAATATTATTAATAACAATGGCTCATTCCTCTTGTAGGAAAATATAACAGTGGCAGGAAAGTGGTGCTTTGAAATAGGGATGAAGTCCCATTGCAGTCTGGCAGCAAAATAATCTGTTTCTCTTCAGTACAGGTGATTTTAAATTTATGAATTATATCTATACTCCACCCTTACCGCATCAGTATTAACACCTAGCTATAAACACCACAAACACAAATACTGGATACATTTAATCCTGTATGAATAGAACACCAAATTTCAAAAGCAAATCTTAAGTCATGTTGTATGTGTTTGGAGCTGGGATAACAGTATGTGTCAGCCAGCAGGAGAGAAAGCTTTAATAAGTTTTGGAATTAAAACTGAACCATACAATATAAATTCAGCATTCTATTCAAGAAAACATTAACATTTTATAGGTCTTTGGTCTTGTTCTCCATTTTCTCAATTTAGGCTCCAGGCAGTTCAGGATGTTCAATTTATACCAATTACATGTGATTGTCTTGTGTACTTTGTAATGCTTGGAGTAATCAGGGGATGTAATCATCTCTGTTTCTGAAGCAATAATGGGTTTCATTTCAAATGTGTTCATTATACAGCACGTACTTCGAAAGCTAGATAAATCTGATGGCTTTTTTTGTTTACATCCAACTTACGTGCTAGGACATACCTTGCCTGTTAACACTCTGCTTGTGGATTCTTGGCAAGGTAAAAATGAAAGAAAAATAAAGCTCTGACAGATTTTTCTTTTTTAAACTAGCAGAGATATAACCCAGTCAATAAAATACTTCATTTATCTGGGGGTGAATTGTGTTCATCTAACAAAAACCCAACATTAACAATTCTATAAGAATGGGCTATGTGCCAGGCTAATGCTGCTTCAATGCCTTTTCCTCAATTCAGTATGTTCCTGTATTAACCAACAAAGAGGCCAATATTCTTTAGATAAGATCTGCCTTTATTTTAATCTTCTTATTATAAATGAAGGATTTGTATATTGCTTCTTTAATACCAAATCTGCTCTTGACTGGAGTTTCCTGAAACTGACTTTTTCTGCTCTGTGATAGGAAAGAGCGGGGGGTGGGGGAGGAGCCATTTAGCTGAATTAGGGACATCAGACTGCTGTTGCTGGTATCTGTGCTAGTCGTGTTTCGTCATGTGGTCTCAGAGCTACCCCAGCTCAGTCACAGTCCTTAAACTATTTCCCCTTCTCCACACTCCCTGCCCATGCACACACTTCCTCCCACTTACTTTGTAAAAAAAAAAAAAAAAAAAAAAGAATAAAACACCTCAACTCTATCCTTCCCTGTACTAGTAAAGGCTGGTGCATGTGATGGAAGATACAGGGACACCACCTAGCCCTGTTCCTCCTCAGCACTGCAAAGGTTCTACAGCCAGAGCTGATGACATTTACACCCACAAATGCAACACTGCAGTGCTTGAACCTGAGCATCTGGCTCTTGTGAAGACTCCAGGGGAAGTGAAAGGCACCTTGAAATAAGAGCCAAAACAATTAGTTTCTAGAGCTTTCAAAAAAGGAAACATGAACACAGCGATGGCTGAAATGCCTGCCTTCCTCAGAGCTGAGGTGCTAGATACAGGTGTCCTGGGAGAGATCTCTGTCCTTAGAAATAATTGCTTCTAGAAATAAGAGGATGCTTGCTTATCTCAAAAAAACTTTCCTGGGAGTGTATAGAGGCAAAGAAAGGACAGCAGAAGGGAGTGTTTTCTTCTTTTATTATTTCTTAACAAAGTTTCTCAAGTGCTTCATCTGGTTGGGAGGCATGGGTTAGTTTTCCAGGTCTGCCTGGGGGAAGCAGGCTTTTGTCGTTCTCCTGGAACGGTGTTGGAAACGCCAGGCTTTGAGTGTGAGCCATTCTCCACCTCTCATGTCACTGTGGAGTCCCACACTGGCAGAGTGTGTCAGAATGTGCAAGATGAAGCACGGAGAACCTCCTCTTGCTGCTCAGAGTGTGCTCATGGAGCAGGGCTGAAGACCCCCATGAGGACTGAGTATGCACCTGACCTGTACAAAGGTCCTGGAAGCAGTGATGATAGCAAAACCCTGGATGACTCCTCTCCCGACCAGTATTGCAATTACAAATGCTTGCTATTGTATTGCACTCCCTCATGTATTTGCTCCTCTGCTCCATTGTGCTTGGTTGATCTTGGGTTCCTTTTTCTTCAGCCACAGAGAGGGAGAAAGCTCTTCTCTCCCTGAACATGGAAGCTTTCTCCTGCCAAGTGGTGTGGATTTGAGCTCCTCAGCCTGAGAGTAGGGGCTGAACGTAGCATTCCTGCTTCTTTACACTCTGCTGTTACACAGAACATTGCTGCTTCTATCCCAAATATGATCGCCAGTACTTTTTTTCTGTGTATAACCTGTCTTCTCTGTAAATACTATGCATAGTCTGAGAACACATACTATTTGATACCCCAGCACAAAAACACCTACTATTTGGATCTTAATGAGTCTTAGGTATGGACTGGTACAACAGCAAGGCACTTAAGGAACTTTCAAGTGGTGCAATTTGTTACTGAAGCAGTAGCTGAAAAGAAGATCGGAGAAGCAGAAGAAGGAGCAAGACCTTATGTGTACCGAAGCACTCGGACATTGCAAGGGTAGACCATGGATTACAGAGTTGGGGGGGCTGGTGAACTTGAGAGCACAGATCAGCCCCATGGCAACCTCCTGACTCCCTAATAACTTGAGGACTTGCTTTTGTACGGGGCTTACCAATAAACAAAATCCCCACTTAGCATGCTCCGAAGAGCTCATATATTTTGTTCTCTTCACAAAACATCTGAAATGTCTTTCCTTTTATTTTTTTTTTCCCCCGTACATAACTCCAGGCCACCTGATACAAAAATATTTTGTTTTAACCTGGATTTTTTTTCCGTATCAGAGGTATAGGGCTTTTGGAAAACATCCTCTTGTATATGACCACGAAGTTTACTTTCTGCAGGAAGAAAAATGTTCTGAACAGAATTAACTTTAGGAATTATTAATAGTGACTCACACTCTCTCATAGTCTCAGAGAAAAGGAAATGGCTTGAGTTAATGAATACTCAGCATAAGTATTTATAAGAGCAGGGCCCAGGACTGCAGTCTTCATCAGTTCACTTCCTTTCAGATAGTTATTTAGCAAAAGGTGCATTGAGACTCTGGCTTGTTTTTCAGAGATTAAGTTAAATCCCTTTATGCAATTCATCAAGAGGAATTATCAAAGGTCAGTTGGCAGGTTGGAAAAAAAAAATCTAAATCTTTTTTCTGAGCAGAAAAATATTCCTGTCTAGCTAATCCATTACTGACTTAAATTCTACCTTTTGTGTTCCACAGCACTTAGTCCAATTTTATTCAGCCTGTGTTGCTCTTCTGGCCTTCTAAATCTCTGTACATATGAAAATAAATGATATTTTTATGTAAAGGACAACTTAGTAATATAGTCATTCACATTTACCAAAGTTTATAGGTTCATAGTTCATGACGTTCCCCTTTCCCTTCTTATTTCCCTCTGTTCCCACAAACCTATTCCATTTTACTTGATTTAAATAATTTCTACAGTTTCATCTTAGTAATAAACAAGATTCCCAAAGACTAAATTATCCTTGTTGAAAATATTACAAGCGGGTTAACATCAAAATTTAGAACAATTCAAAGTCAAGTGCCCCAAGTATTGCCTCAGGTGTTGGTGACTTGAGTGTCACCAACTTTCTCACAGTGCAGATTGAAAGTGTCTGCTACTTCTCTCTGCCTTTCCTTGGTATCAGCTTCAGGTTTGTTTGCTTTTTTTTAATGGATTTCCATTGGCCATTCTCTGTACTGACTACACTGCAGGGATTGGCAGTAGAAGGATAGCTTCATACCTCCTGCAGGATTCATGTGTGGTGAGATGAGTGGTGCTCTGTCATTGTTCCTCACCTATAATTGTGGCTAGGGAGGCTGGTCTGGTCCTCTCTGATTCCTCTGGACATGGCAGTTTCTGTTAATACTATCATAAGTCAGGCTGTTAGGCAGTTGCTGTGCTAAAATAGATGGCATTAGCTTTCAATCTCTCAGTTACTGTTTATGAGGCAGTTCTTAAAGGCTACTGAATGACATATGCTAAAGATGACTTCTTCACACATACCAAGAATTTATTGCGTAGGAGTCTTGTGAAAGTAATGAACAGAACAAGCACTCATTCCAGATCTTTTTCTGTATTTTTGACATTATATTTTCTGCATTTTTTTATAAAATTAACAGCTGGAGACTGCAGATTTAACCATTACTCAGTGGTTCATCATCACGACAAGTGTCTGAATTCAACAAAATTGACTTAAGGAGTATTGTTGAAGTGAGTTGCACAACAGAATTTGACTTAGAAGCCTGTCTGTCTAGAGCCTAAATTATGAGAAAGAGATTTCAATACTGAAACATCGGGTTTTGTCTACAAGTGTATCCTGAAAGTTTAAACTTGGAGAACTGCATACTGAAAGGGAGATTAGGAAAAGACACAGGAAAAAAATGCACTGAATAGGGGAAGAGAATATTTTAGTTCACTATATCTATGAAAATACAATAGAAATCATTGCAGGAAATGATTTCAAGTCAACGTCCAGTGAAACAAACCAGGAGAACACTTGTGATCTGGTTTACTGGAGGAGCCAGAGCACTCTCTCAGTGCTGTAACTGCTCTCTCCAGCTCTGCAGTTTCACATCTGCCAGCCCGGTGGAACATCTGCTTCAGCGTGTCTCAGCCCAACTGCTTTGCCCAAAGTGGCAAATTTGTGACTCCTTTCTCCCTCTCTCCACTTCTTGCCAATACATTAGCTGTGGTCATCTTTTCTTCTTCCCCGTGGTTTCATATACATTTAAATTAGACTAAGGTGGATGGTTCAAGTCTCACTGGATTGTCTGTGATGAGTTCTAAGAGCTCCTTCCTCAAACAGAAGGAGCATGATATTAATTTGCTTGGAGGATAGTCTAATCATTAGCCTAGATGCAAAATGCTCATTAATTTATTATTATTATTATTGCAGTGCAATGAGGTACAAATTCATATTCAAGGAATTTCATGCTACTTCATTCATTAGTAATGCAAACCATTACCACCCTGAGTTCCACAACACAAAGTAAAGCTGCAGCAGTTTTAATGAATGAATCCATCACACAATTTCTTCAAAACAATTTTTACAATGGCAATAAATCCTAGAATTGCCATTGTTATTCCTAGGAAAATGAAAATGAGCAGGAAATGAAAATGAAAACCTCCGACCCATGAAGAAACCAACAAATCTGAGGCAAAGTTTTGGAAATAGTGAATGAACTGTTGCTGGTTTACTTCAACTCATGTATTCTCTGACCTAGTACTGTGGTGCAGCTTGCTCAGTGCCATATCTTTTCTTGGAGCAATTCAATTCAACAAAATTACAGCATGAGATCATATTTTTGTCTTCTTGGGCATGGCTTGGAGGTGAGAGAAAATTCAGTTTTGTCAAGGTAAATTCTCTCCTTCTTATTGACACTTTTGCAAAGCAAGTAATAGGATTTGCATTTTGTTAATTGTTTATGGATGAGAGGTATAAAAAGATTTTCATTTAACAAAAGAATCTAATTTTGGATGGAACTTACGCCTTCTCTCATCAAGATTAATCTGAGGCTTTACAGTATTTTTAAGGATTAGCGCTGGCTGGGGAGAGAGAACTCCTCTTTATACCATGTTGCAGTGGTGGAAAGACAAGCTAAGTAAGTGATTCTGGGGTGAGCAGAGCTCCCCTTGCCAGAGAGGTTACCCACAAGTTATGCAAAAATTCACTGACTGTGGTTTTTGCAGGAAGGCTGCTGGGGCAAAATAAAGAACTGTACTCTAGGAAATATTTGCATATTGGCTGCAAATTCCTCTGGCTCAGCTGCCTGCAATATATCACACATGAAAGGATTTTACACTGCAGTATAGAAAAATGTGCACCTTGCAATATAGCTTTCAGAGCCATCTTCTGGGGAAAAAATGGACATTTGCCAATGTAGTAAATTATATTTTATAAAAAAAGAAAAAAGCAGCAGCAGCAAATAAAACCCTGATGACTTCTTAAAAAAATGTGAAACACGAAATACAAGATGGGATTTTACAGCGTGCATTTTGAGTCAGAAGCAAAGATCTCTGTGATCTCTGCAAAAGTAATTTATTAGTTCCTAAATCACCTGGGATCTTCTGAAACTATCCATAGGAAATTGTACATTTTTTAATTGACTACCAGGGGCTATTTCAAAGGGGGTGAGGCTGACCCTTTTTATATACCCACACATACGTGCACACACACAACCCCTGTTTTGATTTGTAACAAATCCTAAGAAATTAGCAAAAAATCTAGAATGAGCAGAATTACCCAGAGAATTTGGGTTCAGGTCTGACATGAATGTCGTGGTTTAGCCCCAGCCAGCAACTAAGCACCACGCAGCCGCTTGCTCACTCCCCCTGCCCCAGTGGGATGGGGGAGAGAATCGGAGGAGCAAGAGTGAGAAACACTCCTGGGTTGAGATAAGAACAGTTTAATAATTGAAATAAGGTAAAATAGTAATGATAATAATAACAATATAATAATGATAATAATAATAACAACATACAAAGCAGGTGATGCTCAATGCAATTGCTCACCACCCACCGACTGATACCCAGACAGCTCCTGAGCAGCAATCGCTGCTCCCCGGCCAACCCCCCCAGTTTCTATACTGAGCATGACGTCATATGGTATGGAATAGCCCTTTGGTCCGTTTGGATCAACTATCCTGGCTGTGCCCCCTCCCAGTTTCTTGTGCACCTGGCAGAGCATGGGAAGCTGAAAAGTCCTTGACTGGCATAAGCAGTACTTAGCAACAACTAAAACATCAGTGTGTTATCAGCATTCTTCTCCTACTAAATCCAAAACACAGCACTGTGCCTGCTACTAGGAAGAAAATTAACTCTATCCCAGCCGAAACCAGGACAATGAACAAACATAAGCTTTTGTTAGACTGGACCCAAATTTCCGTTCTTTCTTCTTAGCCTAAACAAAGCCTGGTTTGGCAAACAAGAAAACCAGCAAGCATTTCCTTGATACAGGTGGCTGGTTTAGTTTTTGCTCCTAGCTCTGTGTTTCCTTGCTTATTTTCTGTCTTAAGTTTCAGTGTCTTTTAAGCATAGCTGAACAAAGCTTTCACCGCTACCGTCAGACCTGGGGAACTACTGGAGTCCACCACATGTACAAGTTTGCCATAACTCTCACCTAAAATGGGTATGGTGAGCATGTATGTAAATTTTACATTCATGAGCTAATGTTGCAAAATTGCTGTTTGATGTTATTCATGCAATGAATACTTCAAACTCCTGTTTTCATGCTTTAGGCAACTTAATATCAGTTGATAATACATTTTTTGTATCTTGATAGTTAAAGAAGTTTATGTGGTAAAAATTGCAATAATTACAATAATTGTCTGACTGCCTAGGTTTAGAGATGGCATATTTCTCTTCCGAAACTGAAAGTGGCTATTTCAGTACTGTACTCTTTGAGGAGTGTTGGGTTGCACTGAGATAAGCATATTCCTGTCCCTAGCTTTGAAACTATTTCAGAATCAGTAAGTGTCATTATGTTATAGTTAATAACAGAAAAGAACGTCTCTCACCTCCAAAAGCTATTTACAGCTTACAATAAATTGGCACATAAATTCTTCAGAAGGATCACTTTGTGCATTAACTTCTACTGCACCTTACAAATATATTTAGCCATGAGAGTCAAAACACTTTGCTGAGTGGTCATTAGAGCCTGCCGTTCTTTGATTAAACTTCTCACATAATACAGTGAATATTAGAAGAGCCCCTTAATACAGGAACAGTATACAAAAAAACCAAGCTATGCACACTGCGATTCTGACTGAAAGCTTTGATTTTTGTTACTATCTGATATTACAAGAATAGCATGAGGGGCAATTCTGTATTTTGCTGGTATTAACATTGGAACCAAACTTAAGTTTTAATACCAAGGCCAGCCATTATCTGTTTCCCTACAGCTGTAACTTCAGTGTTTTGATAAGTGTTTAGGGAATGCCGTTTTTTATTGATTGTGCATCACCTTAATTTATCTCGCTCAATTCTTAACACATAAGATGCACACGCAAGACTGAGACATCACTTACCATAGATCATTTTCCTTAATGCAATGATTACATAGGCCAGGGATAGGCAAGCAAGGTTGTTTTCTGCGTCTGGGTTTCCTAAGTAGACATTTTAAGTATTTGGAGTTTATTGTTCACTCACTTCATAGGAGATCAATGAAAGCATCAGAGTAATTTAATAGATTACCTACAAAATAATGCAATTATTGCTTTGGGAATACATGTACATTGTTGTTCTAATAGGATTTCTAGAAGAACCCAAAAGCAAAGGCTTTAGGGTTTTGGGTAGGGGCATTGGTTTGTTTGGAGACTTCTTTTTCTTCTATTGCATCAGGTCCAGAATAGGTGTTCAGGGGTTGGTAGTGCAGGATTTTGAAGAGCTGATACAGTATAAGGACCAGAAAACAGTTAATGTTTCTAATACACATTAGAAAAAGTAAAAACAATAAAAGTTTTTTTTTTTTAATGCAGTATTAACTGCTGGTTTTCTGCTTTTTATCACATCTGCACTGTGCTCTTTGTTCTCTGCCACCACTACAAGCGAAGTAGGCTTTCATTTCTGGAGACGATCTTGAGTGTGCTCTCATTTGGCAACTTCTTCCATTTTAATGTGACTGCAGGCAACTTTGAAAGTCTGCTCCCTATTGAAATCCATGGCAACACTATCTCCGTGGCTGAAACTGTCTATTGTGACAGGCTTGCGCTGCCTCCTTGCCATTCTGCTATTACTCACATCATTACTTCAGATCATTTATTATTATGCCCCCTCCATATGTTTGCAATGACATGTTTGTGATGAGTTCCCATTCCTTTATTTTGCCCAACACCGGTACAAGAGTTACAATACAATTACAATATATTTAAACCTTTGTTTTAACAAGTTTTCTCCTCTGTTCCTCCTTCTCAAATGTTCCTGTGCTCCATCCAGGCCCTTGAATTTATTTCTGAAGTCATAGCCCATTTGGAGGCATGGGAGCATTGGGAGGCAGAAGCAGCAGCAGGCAGTGGAGTCCAGGCCTACTGGCACTGGCCAGCCCTCACAGCTATAGCTCAGCTAGCCTGGCCTAAATGTAAAATCTTTCTGTGAACCACCTTTTCTTTCACATTTTCTTTTTCCATTACCATTTCCATTCTCACTTCATCTATCTTTTTATGTTCCTTTGCTTCCTGCTCACTTTTGCATTAATAAGTGGGGCACAGTTTAGGGAATTTCTGTCTCCCCACTGTCAAAGAGATTTGGTTGTAATGCCGCTGAAAAACATACACTTTGTTTAAATCTGAACAAAGGAAACGTTGCTGAAGTTGTAAGTTGAAACACACCAACTTTAATTTTGTCCTTGAAGTGAAGAAGGGAATATTTGCGTGATTAAAGGCTGGGTTTTTTTAATAGCAAGTTTCCTTAAAGCAAGGGCTGCACATAGAGAACTAAATGTTTTCCCAGTACTCTTGGTTGAATGCTTTGCTCTTCAAAAGTAATACATATATAGAATATCGGCTCTCCTACTTTCCTGTATTTTTTAGTTGACCTCCTAGGTCAGACTAGCTGTTGTCATTCAAAGCCCATAGAAATTTGTGGAAAAGTCAGTGTTGCTGCCTTCTTCCTTACCGGGGTGTGGGCAGTTCTCTTTCTTTGCATGCAGCCACTGAAGCTTATACTTCTGGATGAAAATAGGAGAGCTGAAACAGATGGACAACAGTACTCTGCATCTTATGCTCATAGCATAAAAAGAAAAAAAAAAAAAGGATCAATAATTTCCACTTTCCGTAAGTAGTTTGGTTGATATCCAACATGCATTGTTTCTTTTTGCTTATGTTTATTGCCCACAGGTTAAATAATTTCAAATGAAATCTGTCTTTAATTCCTCCATGGGCTAAGAGCTGCCAGGTAATGTGCTATAACGACAGCTCTCCAAGGGACAGCTTTTCCAGAGTAAAAACCAGGCTTGTCACCTGTAACTGTTGTAGGTGAGGCTGAGGCGGGGGTCAGTTGTGCAAGTGAGGTTTTGGAAAGGAGCATGCATTTTCTTCCTGCTGAATGTTTATGTAGCATGGTATTCTGGGTGAGCAATAACTTACAGTTAGCAGGCAGCTCGGACTGCCAAGGCTGGATTTGATCATGGCCAGCGTGAGAGCATCGATTCACTGAGATTCTACATTCGTGGAAACAAGGACTCAGGGCCTCATTATCACAAGGCACACGGTACCAGCAGCTCCTCTCCAAAACGCCTGCCTGACAGCACCCTGGCTTTGATTCTGTCTATAGAGAGCATGCAATGGATATGGCAGAGCATGGGGGATGACATACGAGCATTAACAGGCGTTCACTACAGCTTGGTGGTTCTGGACACCTATTCTGTAATAAACTGAAAAAAAAACTTAATGTAAAAATACAGCCTAACAATAACTTGGATCTTTTCAGCAGACAGAGTTTGAAAAGAAAAACTAGCTTCCTTAAGGAGGTTTGTATGTGTCTTTTTTTTTAATAGAGCTGTATTAAACAGCCTTTGTAAAGTTACATTGGCAGGTACGCATAAATTTAGAAACTCCGTCATGTGCTTTCAGAAATAAAAGGGTTGGGCTTTTTATTTTCTTAAGCATTCTCCTGTGCATTAAGAATGATGATTTAGTATTCTCTTGAGAAGACAAGGCTAAGGTGATACTTGTTGCAAAGCAGAAACCCTAAGGAAATTAACAGGAATAATAGAGCAGCTCTTAGAAACCTCCAGGCAATCTTTCACATTTCTGATCCAGACTAATAATAATATCATGCTACCATAGGGCCCATCATCTTTACATAGGTGAACAGTTGTTGTCTCACAGAAGAAATGCTGTGGTCTTGCAGAAATTTGCCATCTCTATTTTAAATTCAATAATGTTGAATAAAACTTTAAAAAAAAAAATGCTTCACAGTTCAATAAAGCCACCCTGCAGCAAAAGCCAGTATTCTTGGGGAGAAGAGGAAGAGTGTGCAGCGGACTTGGGGTGGGCTTTTGGGGGTTTTGCTCATTATGGTCACATCTTAGGAGAAAAATTATTTTGGGAAATGAGAAAATTATATGGATCCTGTTAGGAGAGGAAAGATACTTGACATACATGTTGGACCAGCCGAGCTACCAACTTGCTGAGTTAACAGCTGTTACCTGTTAACTTCATGGGGAGGAAGGAAAAAAACCCCACACAGGTGCCTATTTAAGTCGAGTATAAGCTGACAGCAGGGAGGAAATAACTTTACCCCAGTGCTAGGACTGTGGTAATTACACTGTTCTAAAGCAAGACATTTTGGGAATACAGATCACCCCTGAGATAGCTTTGGCCATTAATTGGTGTGGTATTTCTTAGCATGTAACCTGACTCCAAGTAATTTTTTAGTGACACTCCTGGGTCTGCCTGCCTGTTTTCAGACAAAAGCTTCAAAAATAGGCCAGTAGGGGCTGAATTAGCACCATCATATCTCAGCAATTAAACTCCAGCATTATCACCATGTCTAGACACTGGGCACTCTAAGGGCATCTCAGTGCAAGGAGCAGCTTCATCCTTGCCACAGTGAACACATTTTTACCTGTTAAGCAGTACTAAGATTTTGCTCTTGTTCCTTTTGGGATCTGCATCAGAAATCTGTTTGGTTTCCTTGTCCAGGAAGGTTTTTTGGTTGTTTGCCAGCTTGGAGGGTTCCCCCCCCCCCCAAGCATTGGATTAAAACTCTCTCCATCTCCTTTATCAGAAATATTGGACAGGATTACAAAATTTTCCAATTCCTCAAGCTTTCCTTTATACGTAAGGTTACTTAGGAGTTCGTTACAAAACTAATGATCAAGACATAAGCTGTCTTTATTTAGTGGTTCCTGGATACAGGAAAAATAAGGTGGCAAATATAACAGGGAAGGGGAAATTATACTGATTTAGCTGCTATCTTTAATGAATGAAACTTGCTTGGTAGCTCAGTGTTGAAACATTCAATGAGAGCAACTTACATGAAAGGAAGATGAGCAAAATCTCAGACTACAAAACCCTTTTGTCAAAAAGATGGAGACAACAGGGTTCTGGTGATGGCTCCAACATCCAGACTCTCTTTCATTTGAGAAGTACTGGCCAACTACGTACGTCACTCCACCATGTTAGCATTTTAGGGCAATCTGCTGGGTTGTTTATTATCCACAGGTGGGAGGAACAAGGTACCGGTGATTGCATTCATTTTTGTTTATCAAATCTTGAGACTGTAATGGCCTGAGAATAGGTATTTTTACATCTACAACCATATTTAGTAAAGACAGCCTTTTAACTACCATTTTCTATTTCACATCAAACTCTTCTGCCCTGCAAACACTATCTGCCTTGTAGTTATCAACCCGTGATTAAACTCAAGCACAGTTTTACTTGAAAATGTGTAATAGTAGTACCTCTCTGGCCCATCAGAGTTGAAGATTAAGCTGTGGTCTGATCCAGTTAAGTGTTCTATGTCAACAGAATCGACAAGTTCATGTATTACACCTCCTGTGAGAGCCTGTAGAAGTTGCATGTCTAGCACCTTTAGAGATAAGCCAGTTAATGATTAGATGCAGAGTACATCAGAGTATTTATTCTAATTTTAAATACCTTGCTCAGCAGTTCTGGATGTTACCAGGGATCCCTCCTCCCCTAGAAGGAAACCTGTCCTTCCTACAAGTTTCCATTTCACGAGTTGCATCCAATAGAAACATCATCAGCTAATAGACAAACTTAAGTCTCTGCATACTGCACCTTTCTGCGGCTCAGATTTGGACTCTGTCTGATAGAGAACTCCTCACTCATTTGTGATTTAAAGGGAAATTTCTGCAAACAATTCAGGAAGCTGCTCCATAGCTTAATGATGTAGAAGGGTATTGGAGACTGTAGCAGACCATCTGACATTGTATTAATTTGTAGCTGAGCAGAGATTAGAAAAAAGGGTGCAGGAGGAACATTCGATGTTGCGGGAAACAGAATAATCATAGTCAGCAAACAGAACATTAAGTGCATGAAGTGAAAGTATCAGGTATGTACTATATGAAACATAGGTAATTTCATCAAGAATTGCATAGTGATTCTACACCACAGGCCCTTTGGGCTTTGTAAGTGGGCTGAAGTCATCCTCCTGTAAGTGAAAACTGAAATTTACAGTTTTTTCTTTTGTATAAATGTTTTTGTCTTCTATGTCTTTGCTCATTTTATGAAAAGCATGTTCTCTGAAACATTCCCTGGACACTTAATCTATTTGTTACTTTAACATTTAGTAATCTCTTTTATTCATGCAAGTTTAACTATTGGATTTGAGGCTTTTCAGTGATGTCCCACTGGAAAAAGTGTATGAAACTTCTATATTCACCAGGTAAGTATCAAGTGCAAAATTTCAAGAATCTTCATCGAATAGAAAGTAAAAATTTCCCCTCAATTTTCTCACCTTGAAATCTTAAGTCTTGCCCCATCTATTTCACTATGGAGCTCAAAGAATGTTAAGATTTATAAGCACTATCGTACTGAGTAAATGCTCACTTCAGAGAAGATGCTGTGTTCAACTAAGCACTTCATTTGTGTACTCAGATTGTACATTTTGGGATTGAACTGATTAATTTTCAAACACTTCCATCCCCATTGCAGATTGCTGCAGTGATTAAAGGTTGCTTGGGTTTTTTAAACTGAAGTCACATTAGACATGGACTCAACTGGCTGTTAAGCATGCTTTGAGAAAGTCAGCAAGCTCCATTTCTGCACTGGCCTTTTAGCTGCTGTTTTTCGACTGTGTAGAGCCATAAGCCACTGCACTCAGGATTTGGTCTACAATACCTTGGCGAGCCACAGCCGCAGTCAGCAGAGAAGCCTGGTCAGCAGCGCCAGTTCTGCAAGGGCTTTAAGAAGTGGCCATGTTAGTAAATACCAGGCTTAGGGCTGCTTTCCTCGCCTCTGTACCTAAGGACTGCAGCTACTGCCATTTTCTACCTGCTTATATGGACATGAGTTTTGGTGGGCTAGTATTAGAGATGAAAGTTTGTCATACTTACAGTCTTGCTAACGTAGCAGTTTTCAAAAGTTAAGTCTTCCATATAAAACAAATTTTACATCTGTAATCATAGATACCACCACTTCATTTCCTGCTCCATCTCCCCAAATGTCCATATTCAACCAATCTTGGAACCAGAGAAGGTATCAATCTAACGTAAACTGAAACCAAACTCGCACAACACAACAGGTCCCTCTGGTTTTGAAAGCAGGTATTAAAAATTCACAGGGTGTTTGCTGAAATTAGAAGCTTTCTTCATGTTTTATACGTTAATTTTGAACTATAAGGACAGTAGTATTTCTCACCGATGTCTATGCTATTAAACTCTCTAAAATCTAGAAACTGTGACCAAAAAAACCCCAACCAAAAAACATCAAACAAACCTGATCT
Source organism: Pelecanus crispus (assembly GCF_030463565.1). Classification (NCBI taxonomy): domain Eukaryota; kingdom Metazoa; phylum Chordata; class Aves; order Pelecaniformes; family Pelecanidae; genus Pelecanus; species Pelecanus crispus. The sequence continues at coordinate 67,765,924 of NC_134646.1, read as the reverse complement.
TTCAGTTTGCACACGGATGTGAAAACACAGCAATACAATACATAAGACAAACAGCTTCAGCAAGCAGTACAGTGTTAACACAGAACTGGTCAAAATGGAATAAAGTAAAAATGAAAGAACTTCATGAAAAGTAATTGTTTCTTCCTCCCAACACCTGAAGTTTTTCTTAACCTACAAAAATTTAAAATAATTAGCATTTAAGGTGTTCATTACCTATGAGCAAATAGTAATACAGGGAGCTTCTCATTCAGTAAAAGGGAAAATACTTGCACCTTCAGGTCTTAATCATACATTCAAGCAATGATTGCTTGCATGTGTGAATTTTGTATGCAGATGTTCAGCAAAACAAGGAAAAAGTCCCTTTTGGAAATTTATCTTTTTGGTTAGGAAAAGCACTTTCTTCAAAGATGTCTATCTAATCAAAAGTTACTTTTATTTTCTATGTGTTTTTTAATGCATTCCCTGAGATTAGTTAACAGCACTCGCGACTTGATGCCTTTCTACTACCCTATGTACGCTGGTGTCATTTGTGCTATACTCCATGAGAGCGTCACAGTTGCTGGAGATGCTTCCCTCATCTGTTGCATTATAAATGCCTAGTTTAGCTCCCACCGCTTGAGAACTGTCAGTCTGGCTGCAAAACTCTGTTTATCATGCATGCCTCAGCTCAATCAACTCCATTTTTCTTACTAACACTTTTTTCCCACCTCAATCCCTATCCTTGGTATCACCACCAAAACTTTTTTTTAGCCAAAAAAACAGGGTATGTTTACAGCTGCCTTTGTCCAAACCTGTGACGCTTGCTTTTCAAAGTCCGCTTTTGTCACTCTATGAACAGACAAATATACTGACTTCTATGACAGTGACAACCTGCAGTAACTATTGCTGTTTCTAGTCTCTACTATTTTTTTGGTAGAAAGCAAAGTTGTCTCATAAAAAACACTGTCCTCACACCAGTATGTATTATCTACTCCCCTTCATAGATCTAGGAAAGTAGCTACAATCATTAATCATTGTCCCACTTAAACAAGCAAAAATGAGTTTTTTGTAGGGTGTTTTTTTCCATTGGAGTGATATAGGTGGGTTTTCATGCAAAATTTAATTATAACTCTGAAAATAAGCTTGCTTTACACTATTAGGAAAGAACCTATGAAAAAGCTTGAAGATTTTCTGTTTCTAATTTCCTTATAAGATACTATACTTAATAACTCCAATTTTCAGAGTCTAATAACCTGCCTTCCACCTTTTAGTTACATAAAATCTTTCATTTAAGATTCTTCACGAGAAACACATGAGATGAGTACATTCTTCAGTATTTGTCAAGACTGTATCTGAGAATGTTTGTCATCATCTGAGCAAAAGCACTTGTTAGATTAAAAGCGAATGTAGCTATGTACACAGCTGTAAGTGGAGTAAGCATATTCATTAGTGTGATGATTCAAGAAATATTTTTACATTAAAAAACCCTATACATACCAAGGCTATTCATCATTTATTAGAGTACTTAGTAAAGAGTTTTTTTAATCCTATCAAAACTTAAGGCAAGCTATCAAGCTATGCAGAAGTATTACACACAAAATGCATTTTAAAGGCATTTTTAAGATCGGCTTCAAGAATTACTAAAGAGATGTTCACTTACAAACCTGAGCAAAAGGTGTCAAATGCTAAAAGCAAAGGGCAAGGAGATTTTAAAGGATAACTGATCTTACCCTAAATCATTATCATACCTTGTTCAAATAATAAGAAATAATCTATGGACTGCGTTCACATTTTTACATATTATATATGGATTACGGGTTTTTTAGATCTATACTTTTAAAGAACCCAAAAAGTAGGCTTAAATTATATGCAATTAGTACATATATTTGTTACTATAAAAAAAAAATAGTGCAGTATATATTCCCAACTAAATATAATCTAAAAGTATCTGGGTTTGGGGCTACAAAGTACATATGAAGGAACCCCCGTGATTACATTGCTGCTAGTTGTGTAACATAGAAATTCAGCTCGGAGATATGAGTGCTTCTCTTAGCACATGCCCTTATACTTACCCTCTGCAATTCAGTCTTCACTCAACCAGTCACTAAATCAAGACAGACAGACCTGCAGCATTTGGAATGGAATAGGATCAAGTCACCAGTTTTGACTTCTAGGTCCACAATGTATTTTTGCTACCAAGAGGAACCCCCCCCCTTACACCAAGTGACAACATACATACAGCTTCCTCTCCCCCCCGCCAATTACAAAGCAGTGACGTGTCTAAGAAGCTTAAGTATCTTGTCAAATAACTTATGTAAACGTTTTACATTATTTATTTAGATATTTGGTCTTATTTCTTTTCTTTGATAATACCTATAAATTCCTCTTCTTGCGTTCTCATCCATACGGTAGCTGTAAGGTCGGTTACAAGCTACAAGCTACCTGTCGAAGCCAGTAGAATAGAACAGCAATCAAAACTTGAGTCATACACTTGTCAAAATGTTGCTTTAACAATTCTTAAATGGCAACTCCTCACAAGAAGCAAAAATAGCACCCAAATCATAACGATGCTAGAGAGGTTTGTAAAACACATCCAAGATTAGTTCAGACTATGAAACCAATTAGTAGAGGGTGCAGTAAACCTGGCAAGCAATAATTAAACATACCTGAATGAGTCTTCACATGATAAATTATTTAACATAATATCTGAGTACTCAGAATGCTAGACCTGTATGTGTATACCAACACACAGACTTAACTGTAAAATACCCAACAGTGACAAATCAGAATTAGGTAACCAAGTAGCCAAGTGTATACAACCCAATTCCATTTGTTGCTTAAAAGCTGAGTTGTGATATCAGTACTAGATCATACAGAACCATTTTTTGCTACCTAATACACGTGGTTTTATCAAAATGGGTATCAGTTACTGGAAAAAGGTAAAGCCCCAAGCATTACTCTGTAACTACAACCTCAAATTTGTCACAGCAGCAGGATGACACAAAATATGATCCTGTTTACACTGAGGCATCAACAATTTTATAGAAAACTACACTCATGATTAACAAATAATCTAATCTATTATCTAATCATTTTACATAAACTATTTTGACCTTGACTCTGATTTTTGTAATTATACTGCAATTAAATTTAAATTAGAGTTCAATTTAACTACAGGTTTTATTTTTCAAGATTTATGTTATTGTACAAGATAGTACATTTTAGCTATTTCTAATGCAGGAATTTAAATGCTTTACAAAACTGATAACCTTATTAATATAGCCCTTCTGAATTTTTTTTTTTTTTAAAACACGGATGCTGTATAGTATTGGAGATTATTCTGCAACTGGTCACATACGGGCGAGTAAAAATGAACTTGCAACTCAAAACACGCTCTAAAGAGTCTGCTTGTACAGTGACACTGAACCTGAAGACCCTGATTTTGCATACTGCTCATACTCAGGTTATCCCATTACCATCTATGAAAACACCTGTGCTATTATTCTTCTACACTATTACAACTAAATGAGTTTTCACAGATATGTACTGATGACCTTTGCAAATTAGCACCTATTGTCTATGAACATTCATAACCTTCTCAATTACAAATGATTAAAACAAATTAAAAAAACCCATCCCAGTCAGGTAATTATGAGGGCAAAACAGAGTATTATCCAAAAACATTAACCAAGTAGACTAGAACTCTGTGCAAGTGCAAAAAAATAAAAAATAAATAATAATAAAAAAAGCCACAACCATCTGAAAACATAACTAACTTATGCAGCAAGTACAAGAGAATGATTCTGGACTAAACAAGCCACCTGTATACTAAAAATCTCTTTAAAATGTAGCTTCTTCATTTCAAACAAATTCTAGCCTTATGCAATTAATTGAGCTATTTGCATTGTCTATTTCAGACACCAAATATTTTCTTTAGTAACTGAAACTTGTAATTTTCAGATACTGAAGTAGTGAAACAAGATGACATTCAGTACAATAATCTTTAAAAAACCCAACAAATAAGTGCAACATTGGGCTGCTGGGGAAAATACTATTTATTATACATTTAAATACAAATTTTGAAATGTGTTGTGGACACATCTGCAGGGTTACAGGTAAAAAATAAAAATGTACAAAGTTATGTTCTGCATCTCTCAAGACTGATGCTTCAAAAAAAAATTCCACAAAATACCAAAAGTTCATCTTTGTAAGAACAGCAAAGATAATAATGCATACAATCTTTTTCTTGGCAGATTACCTTTGTTCCCTCCCTGCATAAAGTACCTGGAGTTTGTAAACAGTCTTTGAAAGCCTTAATAGCTTTAAGGAATGTGTAATCACAGTTCATATGGATTCGTCCCGCAATCAATTATAATGCTACACAGTAGTTTCATGTTTCCACAACCCAGTTCTAATATTACCAGTACTGTCTGCAGTGAGCAAGGGCCCATCCTGTCCACTGCTTTTAAGTGGTCCATTCTGAATGGCTAAATTTAAGCCGTAAGATTTTTGTTGGTTTTCAAGTTCAACCGCTATTGGTTTCCTTAGAACATCTTTTTTGTTGTTGGTAGCTATTGTTTTTTCAGTATTTCTGCTGCTTTTTGGAAGTGTACTGCAAGCATCACTGCTATCCTGTTGGGACTGGTTATACTGACGTTCTCTGTACGCCAAATAGGCTCTTCGGCTCCTCGAATGCCCTTCGCTGTTGCTTTGTCGACTTTTAGGTAAGCCATTTTGCACACTTCCTTCCACACTTGTGGGAACATCATATGCATATTCCCGCAATACTGCAAGCCTGCTTGCACGATGTCCCTTACTTCTGTTCTTATGATGCCGACTTGGGTGTCCGTTTGTCCGAAACTGTACCTCTAAGGGAGCTACATGCATTTTGATATCATTATCCACTGAATGTTCAGTGAGACTGTTATCAAGTTGAGGACCTGTGTTCAATGGCAGAGAAGTAGGGTGGCACTGAGCTGCTGCAGCTTGTAAGTTAGTTAGTTTACAACCTTGAGAAGAATTTTTTAGGCTTGATGCACTCTTATTTGTGCACGAAGACTCTGCGCTACTGTTGGTGCACTTAGGGGCCTCTCCATTGGTTCCAGTGGAACTGGAGGGCTGCACATTTACTTGCACTGAATACGTACTCCTTCCAGGGCAGCAAGTTGTTATCCAAGCATGCCTGACATCTTCCCTGTTAACGCAATGGTGCACCATAAGAAAGGCACTGAGGCTTAAACATGTTGCCCCAAAAAAACAGCTGAAGATCAGGTCCATGGGATAATACAGGGAAACTGACAGAGCTCCAAAGATCCACAGAGCGACATACAAAAGCAAAGTAAGGCCCACTCCCAGCAGCTGTGCTTGAAAACTGTGCTCATTCTCCAAAGCAGATGTAGAAACTAGTGACACTGACAATGAATCTTGATGAGCCAGTTCCCCGTGGTCGTTGGTGGCCAGACGCTGCTGTTCCTCAACAGATTCCTTAAGTTCATATTTACGGTCAGGGTGACGTTTTAGTTGTATGAATATGCTGAGAAAATACATACAGTTTATGAAAATTATAAAGCTAGCTGGTCCATAAAATGCTCCTAAGCTAGGTTCCCAAGTCATCCAGCAACTGGAAAAGAGATAAACCAAAAAATCAAAATTAACGTCTTCTCACAAGTCACTTGTGCTTTATCAGTTCATAATGGTACTTTGAAATGATCTTGGCTGTGTCACACTTTCTGGAAGAATCAGAATTAATTGCAACGAGTACTTAGAAAAGCAAACCCATGAAATCTTATGACAGAGCTCTAAGTTATATGGTACTTACTAAGGAGCATTGGGTCTGCTGCCATAATTTCGGATGTTTGCTGCTGCTGTTATTCCACAGACTATGATAGGGATCCCTCCACCAATAAGGTAGAACCTAAAAAGTAAAGCCAGTATATCAGTGGCTGCTTAGTGGCAATGGGTTTTATTCAGTCACTATGAAGGAAAGTAGAGCTTTCCAGGATTCATAGAATCATAGAATGCTTTGGGTTGGAAGGGACCTTGAGAGATCATCAAGCCCAACCCCCTCTGCAGTAAGCAGGGATTGAACCTGTGACCTTGGCGTTATTAGCACCATGCTCTAACCAACTGAGCTAACCCCGCTGGATTCTGGAAATATGAAAGTTCCTTAAGAAAATAATTGGGGTGAATCAGGTTTGGGCTTCAGCCATACCAATTTTTTCTAAGTCTTCCTCACTACAATATTATTCCTCCTGTTGTAAATCACCTCTTTCTCACAGCTGCTCACCTCTCTTGAAGGCACTGAATGAAGGTATACACAGTATAGAAGGAAGAAGCAGAAGCTGGCAGTCAAAAACTGTAAACTGCTGGAAGAGAATACGGAAACTTCAAAGGAAAATACTAAGTGGTATGTCTCTTGTTCCAGAGATGAACTTGCCTAATATAATGGACACTATGTTCGGAAGATCAGCCATAAGAACTCGTTGCTTGGGGGTTTTTTGTGTGGAAGGGTTTGGGGAGTAGTGCTGGTGTTGTTTTTATTTATCTGTTTTTAATGGACTCTATTATCTCATAGTATGTACCTCCTGCTTCCCTGTGGTAGTGTTAATAAAAACTGTATGCTTTCACAAGGACAAGGGCATATGTTCTTGGCGTATGTAACTTTTCATTCCAATTTCTGTGAATTCACATTGAATTCGTTAGTGGCAGATCAGTAACTACTGACAGTCATTCAAATTAATGGCACTCTGTCCTGCGTCTTATATTAATCAAGTCCAAATTCAGATCAGAACATGCAGTGAAAACTACTACTGTGACATACAGATGGGTAGCTTGTTTTGTCAACAAGAGACACCTATTCTGATGGTCCTGGACCTTTCTACTGCATTTCAGATTGTTCACCACAAGTTACTGCTGTCTCACTTGAGACACAACACAACAGTGTAAAATAAAGTCTTTCTTGGAAGTTTAGGTACACTAAATGTATTACTTAGTTGCTGAATCCTACAAAGATCAAATTCTGTCATAGGTTTATTCCCTATCTTGATGCAGCAATCAGGAGCTGGCCAGACGAAACAGATCTTTGTGGCAGATTTTACTCGTCTTTCACTACAAATTACTAGATCACTGTCTCAAAGATGCACCACTACTCACACATGAACAGCTTAGCAAAGCTGGTTCTACACAAAGCTAATTGTTACTGGTGGGAGAGTGAAGCAGTATGGACTCTTTGGAGCCATAGTTCAGTTTGCTGTATTGAAGGAACATGTTTACAAATGGCCTTGAACCATACCAAGATACCAAGTACCAACCCCAAAAAACAAACCAACAAACAAACAAAACCCAAACCACTTGCGTGTTGCTGTGTCTAAGTCTTCAGCAATTCTTAAGAGCCCAAATTACTAACCAAAACTATCGTGCAGCAAGGAGCTGTAAGAACAGTAACCACAAAACATATACAAAGTATGCTAGAGGAGATGCAGTAATATTAAGATTTTGGGGCAGAATGCTGTACAAGCTAAAACTTTTCCTTAAGTTAGATCAAAAAGAGAAAAACAAATCTTACGACATTGGTACACAAGAGGTGTTACAATGGTAACAGGAAAAAAACCCAACCCTGTAAATAGTGAAAGGGAGTGTTTCTAAGTGGAACATTCACCCAGTATTTGTACTATAGTAATACAAGTATTTGTATTTATTTTAAATAAAATTACAAAATACAAATATTTGTATTTTTATTTTATTTCATGCTTTACATGAACTAGCCAATTATTAAGATCCTCAGCAAGGTTCTTTGTAAAGTATTTCTTTTAGTTACAGAATTTGAAATGGTTTCCTTTTGTTTTGGTTGGAATCTGCTGAACAAAATACCATTTCCGCATGACAAACTGCATTTCCTTCTTGTGACTAGCAGCTGAGGACCTCAGTATTTTTACACCCTCTCTCCTTGCATGGCAATGCAATACACTTGGCATAAAGTTTTTCACAGTTAAGAAATTCCAACCAGTGCCAAGTGTTGCACTATCTTCTCAACATGGCTGCTGTGAGCCACAGCAAAGCGCTTCTCTACTGTCTATAGCAACTTTCTGCAGAACACTGGATCCATTTTGAAGCCTTTTTCCACCTTGTTCATGACCTGTGACAAAGTCCCATTAACACTAATGAGTATCATCACCACCAACAAAATTGTCTTACGTGCAATGAATTTCCCAAAATAAAGAATAAAGCTTATCTACACTAGAGGGGAAGGAATCTTAATAGGTATGAAGCCCACCCTCAGAAAACGCCTACAGAAACTGAAGATCAGCGTAAATGTCATGTCTACCTATGATCTGCAAGGTGGACTTCTTTAAAACCAAAGAACACAAAGGAGAGTAATTTACATATGGAAAATAAGGAGAAAAATGTGTACCTACATACATGTATCAGTTTTTGTTTTTTTCTGTTCCAAAAGACCCTTTGTAATTCTGAAAAGGCATACAGAGAAGAAATACAAACAGCATGGAGGCAAACAGAGAATCAGTTGTTTTGCCTCTTTAAATTCAAGAAACAGGGGGCCTGATAACAGTAGTTGACCTGTTCCAAACAAGCACAAAACTCTTTGCCCTATGCCACTATGGTATTTGTCTTTTAAACTTATGTTCAAAACAAAACTGAATGAAAAAAAAAAATCCTTCTATGGCTGTTCCATGCAAAAACATCACACATCTATCTGACTGAGGAAATCCCTGATCAGCAAGAAGTTAGTCATTGAGAAAATCTGAAAAATATGAAGCATGTTTGCTCTGTTCTGCTACTTGTCTCCAGAGTTACTGCCATTGTCATAGATGAGGTGTCCAGATCTGAAATGGTATGTACATAGACTCATAGAATCGTTTAAGTTGGAAAAGACCTTTAAGATCATCCAGTCCAACCATTAACCTAACATTACCAAGTCCACCACTAAACCAATTAAGGGTATAGTAGCAATTTCATGTTTCCTGGCTTAGTGGTTGGATTATTTATAATTAAAGTAAAAACTAGGAACATATTTATGTCTATGCAGAGCTCAGCCTGTGAGGCTGGTAATTTTACTGTAACATTTTCCAAAGCAATCCATGACAAATAGTAAGGGGGGCGGGGGTTGCAAATCACAACTGATATTGAAAAGGCTACTCAGTACCCTGCTGGAAGGCACACAGTTGGTGATGGGTAAGATATCCTACAGTGAATACAACAGATTTACTTTTTCTTAAAAGAAAAGTAATAAAAGTTAAGGAAAGCAAAGATAGCACTGAAGTGGTAGAAATATTAACCTTCTAACTTATCAATTAAGTATTTCTATATGCTTGTATACAGTACCACAAATTTTAGTTGATGATATTCAGAAAAGCATTTCTGATTTTCTGCAGTCTCTGTACTTTAAAATCAAGCTTTCTAAATATTTGCCTATAACTAATCAAAGTTAATCAACTTCCGCCACCTTGTGGAGAATTTCAGCTTAGCAGTTTTTAATTAATATCCAGAGGCTCAGTAAACTGTATGAAAAAAGTATGTTAATGTTTTCTATTAAAAATATTTCACATAGGGTGAATTTCACAGATAATTAGTTTTCCCATTTCAGTGATTTCAGAAATAAAAATTCTAAGAGGAACACTTCACAAAGAACACTATTTTCATTTGATAATGACTGATACCTATTTTTCAAACTATTTGTAAGCAGTCTTTGGAAAACATTAAACTTTATTTACTTAAATTGCAGTGTTTGTTAATTGTGTGATAACAGTTCTCCACATTCCTTCTTCTGTGATAATTTAATGGGAAGTGTTGCTGTCTAAAGTCCCAATCAAAGCCCCAGTGGTGATGCTGAAACACTATCAATTTTTTAATTTACAAATCAATAACACAGCATCACAACAGTATATGCTAAGACCAATCGTCCTTCACCTCATCCTCCTTAACATAATGCTGAGGAACAGAAAAATCTGGAAGGGACTTTGCAGACCTGGAAAGAAAATCTTCTGCGAAAGGCACTTGCAAAAAACCAGTAGTGACCCATTACATTTTCTGGTCAGAATATGAGCATAGTGACTTGGGAAATAATGAGTTGCAGACACAAACAACAAGCTCACCTCAGCATTGGTCTCGGTGGAGGAGGTGGCTCATCAGGATCTTGACATCTTTTTGCTTTTTTAGTTACTTGTTTGTAAATATTACGAGATGTCACTCCCAGCCACAGCACTGTCGCAAGAGTGGAATAATGGAGAATTATCCCAACCTTAAAAAAAAAAAAAAAAAAAAAAAAAAAAAGAACCCCCAAATATTTACTTTTTACCAAGTTAAAAAATTATCATTTAACATGCAATTTGCATAAAGCCTGATTTTTCAAAAGCTCAGTTCAAGAGAAGAAAAAACTCTTGTTTCACTATGACTGTTCTAAATGCCAGGTCATTGTGGTTTTCAAAGAAGTAAAATATGTTAGGCAAACCCGTCTTTTTATCAGTTGAGTTTGGAAAGGCTACATAGCTGCAGTTGCCTCTAGTGGAAGGAAAACTTAATAATGCAGGAAGAACTTTGCTGGCAAATATGTTTACTATTACGTATCAATCATACACTTTAGGAAACTCTGTATTTTATGAAACAGTTTTAAAATGTCTTTTGTTACAGATATTATTCAAATTGAAACAAATAAGGGAACAGCAAGCTAATGATATTGTGGTAACTACGTAGCAGGCAGCAAAATATAGACAGCTAGCAAACTCATCAGCAATTTTAACATAATGCCAAAAAAAGAAAGTGTCATACTTTAACCAGCCCAAATATTAATGCAAAGTCAACCTCACAGACTGACTGAGCACTACTGTTGAGAAAATGGTTGTCTATCAGATCCTTTTGCATCTGCAGTATTTTATAAACTGAACATTGTTTTCTTAAAAGAAGTTCCAGGAATTCCTAAGTCCCTGGAGTTTTGTCGAGGAAAGGCACAATCTGGTTGTCCTGCATTTCCTTACTTATAAACCAACACTGAGATGAAGTGACTGCAAGAAGTAGGTTTCATATATCCCTTAAATAACGGCACCTGTGCATGGAAGAGGTGACACTTCAGTTTCTGTTAAGAAGACTGGAGATGGGGTTTTTTGCAAGTTTCAATCACCAGTGAATTAGAGATGGCCAGATCGTAGAAGAACAAATCATTATAAAAGAGGAGTCTCAATAAAGCTAGTGTTTGTTTAGAGAAAATGGGTCTTTGACTTGAAACACTTCTCTCTCCTTCCCTTTAGGTTATACTGAGCAAATGGAAATAAATATTTTTGTATCTGTGGAAATCAGTTTTCACATGGTCTGTTAAAGGCCACATTCAGGCCTATAAAACAATTTCATAATAAGTAAGTCTCAAAAATAAAACTAACAGGTAAAACTTTTTTTTTTTGGTGATAGCATTTTGGGCAAAAAAAAAATTCTGTTGCACTTCTGAAATACTTCTCCAGTTTTCAAGTAACAAACTAGTTTTATCTTCATGGCTGGATGAAAATACAAGAGAAATCTTTAAGGTAAAAAAAAGATTGATCTTTTTTGTCTAAATTTTACATTCTGATGAAAATGCCTGTACGTTACTACTGTTCTGTAGGAGGCAAGGGGGGCGTACACATATACAGGAGATGAAACTGGTAACTGATTTTTTCAAAGTGTTTGCATGTTTACTTACTGCTTGGCAAATGCTGGCATTCCTGGTCTGAGTTATGCCTCCAATAAACATCGCGCATGTCAGGAAAATATGAAAGCTCAGGTTAACTAGCATATGCCAGCTTTTTACACTGATCCTGATCACACTGTTAAAAGAAACAAATTAAACAACATAAAACACAGCTGCATTATTGTCTTTCAGAAACTAGCAAGATACACTTGTGATAAATGAGATATAATTACTGTTAATGTTTGTTAATGATTGTTTGACTACCACACACTTTGTAATCAAATATAATCTCTGGTCTTCATCACAAGAAATTAAAACACCCTCCTATTAACTAGCTTTATACAACTATTTGGGGCCTGATTCAAAAATTTTAGGCTTCAAGCTTTCACATCAACAGAAATGTAAAAGGCTGAACAGTTTGTTAAATGCTACCATCATTCTTCAGTGGTCTATTCTTTCATCATGAAGCGAAAGTGAAGAAGTAAAGAGATACACGGTTATGAGAGCTAAATTGTCAATACTATAGAACAGATGAAATAGCTAGTTGCTTAACTGTTAGTTTGAATCAACAAATTTTATAGAAAAAAAACCCCAAATGCAGATTACTATATCGTGTTCCTATCAAAAAGAAAAAAGTAGTCCTAAGCACTATGAAACCAATTTTTTTAGTCTAGTAATTTTGATTCATACCTGTGATGGTATATGTAACTGACTATGATCATCAACAGGCACATTAGCAAAACCATGGCAGTGGCATAAATTACTGGATGCAAAAGATCAGCTGGCTGCATATATAATTCAGCTCCTGTCAAGTCCTGACAACAAAAACAAAATTAACATTAGTCCACCTTATCTCTTCATTTTGCCAGGGCAGAGGGAACAGCACAGGAAACACAAAATACACAAGTAACAGGAACCTTCTAGATGAAATCCCTCCCCCACAAACTCCAACCCTCCAATTATTTATTATTTGACATTCCTGGCTTTCTTCCACAATTACCTGCTATTCTGGCTGACCTTTATCAATGCAGTCACACATCTTAGAGAACACTTAAACTTCATATATGCTTGAATATACAGAGAAGTTAGCAGCTTATACATTACACACCATTTTCTTCTTTTTAAAATACTTGTATTATAGCATGTAGAACTGTGTGTTTCAGTTATGATTATTATCTTCCACAACAACCCAAAGACCATTACAGAAAGTGCCCTCAGCAAGTTTGCAGATGATGCTATAGACTGGGGAGACTGATCAATAGATTGGAGTATATTCAGAGGGATGCTGGTGAGCCAGAGAAATGGGCTGATAAAACATCATGGAATTTAGCAAAGGAAAATGTGAAAAGATTGGCATCAGGGATGAAATAACCCCATGCATGCAACACTACGTGCTAGGCACTGGACCGAATAGAAAGCAAAGAACCACTTGAGGGTACTGGTAGACAGAAGCTGACCACAAGTCAGCAGTGCAGCCCAAGGCCACACTTTGCTGAACTAGCAAAACCACAGCAAGCGGGTGAATTGATTATTCCCTTCTGTTCATCACTGTGAGACCACCTCTGCAGAGCTGTCTTCAATTTGAGGGTCCCCAGTACAAGAAAGGCACTGACATACTGGATGGAGCAAGTCTAACAGATCACTGGGATGACTAGCAGGCTGAAGCACACAATGTCTGAGGCTGAAAAAGCTGGGTTTGTTCATCTTTAAGAAAAGGAAGATGGGTGAAATCTCATTATTATATTGAGCTACCTGCTGGGATGGTATAAAGAAGACTGAGTCAAACTCAAATTCTGATTAGATACAGGAAAAAAAATTCTGGTGAAAGTGGTCACATACTGCCCAGAGAGACCGTGTAATCTCTGTCCTCGGAGACACTCAAAGCTTGACTGAGTATGACCTGGAGCAGTATGATCTGACTTTGAAGCTGATCAAACTCTGAGTAGGTAATTGGACCAAATGGCACCCAGATGTTCCTACCAGACTGTTATTCTACGATTTCTGCTTGACCAGAATAGATGGTAACTCAAATAGAATTCAACAGCTCTTTAGCCTTGTTCCAGTTTTCTGAACCCACCTGTCAAAATATTTCTCAAGGAGTAATCATGAAATGGAACCTTGGACTGTTAAAGCATTTCAAATAACATCTAAGGAGTGACATTTTCATTTACTAACAAGAACAGCAAGAAGAAATAATTCTGTTTGGATGCAGCTACAATTTACTAGGGTTCCATTTCCATAATGGTAATGAACACTGGGCGGGGGGAGGCGGTAGGGGGAACAAACCACTTCAGTCCCTTCCAGCACTAAATAAAACAAATTTGCCTAACTAATATTAGTGAAACAAATCTATTAAAATAATTTTTCAGAACAGACAGGATACAGAAAATTCTCTCACCTATAATTCCAAATAAGAGTCACTCAAACCTCTAGAGTTGGCAAAGTTCAAAAGTGTGCTGGGGGAAAGGAGAACAAATTTGGCATTCACAAAGAACAGCAGAACATTAGGAGGAAGCTTTGGTTTGTTTTGAGAAAAATCACTGTGATATACAATGTGTTTTTAAGGTTAAGACAGGTAATCTGATTTCATGGACAGGAGAAGAGTTCTTGAATTGAGGCTTACAATTAAATTAGAGTCAGCACTCTCTTCACCACTCCTTCAATTGTTCTTTCATCAGACTATAAATTTGTTAATTCCTAACTAACTCACCAACCTCATTACAATCTAATTTAATCAGATTGTCAGTTTCATTTTCATGTATTTGGTTTTCTTTGGCACCTGGAAAAAACACTTTGAGAAAGATCCTAAGATATTATGCCTCAGGCAGCCAGTGTCATCTGATTTCAACACTACCCATGGCCTGGCTGATATCCAGCTGAGATCCCAAGGAACTCACTGCTGTTACAACTGTGAGCAAATGTATTGCCACACACGCGGTGAGTACTGGAGGACAGAAACTGTAGGAGAATTCCTGTTGCTGCTTCCAGATTGGTGACAGATAACAAGATGTCATGCATGTATTGGTGTGAAATTGGTGAGAACAAGAGCTACAAAATCACAAGATTTACAATAATCTTCTAAGACATCTGAGAAAACTCAGTATGCCTAGCCTAAGGTAGCAAAGGCCTTGACCCAATACCCACTAAGTCAATGGAATTCTTACCAATTGCACTGACATTTTTAATCAGACCTACTAAAAGGAGTGAGGGGAGCTATTAATGTTATTTCTGAGCTAAACTAATCCTAAATAATAATTTAGTAAGAAAGAATGACAGTAAAATAACAGTAGAGATGACATTAAGAAGAACACTGGGGCATTTATAGCCAACTAGCAGAACTCTGTTTCTTCTGAACTACCATTGCTGTTTTTTTCCTCTGCTATAGGCCTATAATAATGAGATTTCAGCTGAGCCTTCCAGTTATCTCTTCTGTTATTAAACAGTGGTTAAAATTATTTCTAAATAAATACAAAATTTTGTAAGTGTATCTTTCTAAATCACTAGGATTAGAAAACTAGGCGCTGAGTTACAGGTTTCCTTATCAGAGATGACTTTACATTATGTTCTGAAACATATAAAGGCAGATCGGTACATTACAACCTGCTTTCTTCTACACACATACGTACTAAATAGACTAAAAAAGAGTGAACTCTGGTTAAGTCATTTGCCATGCAGCCAGGATGACGGAATATTGCGTTCAGGTCCCTCCTGCCACTACTGTTCCCGTATTTGATCTTAATGACAACTGCTGAATTAAAAGCCAAACTTCTAAAACTGAACCCAGACTTTCACAACACTATGAGAGTCTACAAATTAAACAGGCTATTATAGCCTTTTTAGTTAATATATGGATAGGCATTATGTAACCTTTTCCAGCAGCTTAGACATCCAGAGTTTTTCCAGTGTATTAATTGTGTGCAAGGAACACCTAACAGATGAGCGTTACTCTCTGCCCTCCTCCACCTACCCCATCCTTCCCAGTCCCTAGCCTAACATTTTGGGAAGTAGCTAAATATTTAAGGAATACCAGTTTTGAGCAAGCATAGAATGAGAGCCACTGGCAGAAAAGGAAGAAAGCTGTCCCTTTCTCTAACTTTTTTGATTTTGGATTGTCAGCAGTTCTCTATATAACTCACAATAAGATATTGATATAATCTTACTATGTATTAATTCAGAAACAGCCATTTACAGCAGCAAATTCAATATGCTCTTCATTTTTCTTCCTCCAGATGGCAGAAATGTGACCAGTTTAAAGCATAATCTCTCTTTACATGCATACTACACATACAAATGAAGTTTAATTCCATTTTAAAAAACACTTATGTTTTAGGAAAGGATTATATATTTAAAAGTATCAAAGGCAGCAACTATAGGATTTTAACAGTTTGAAGTAATTTAAAACAGCACCTTCAGAGGTAAAGTGAAAAGTTGATCTCTTTGAGCTCTTCTTAAAGGCTTGGCATGTAAATCTTAATTTTATTTATGTTTAGCTTTTTGGTATTCTACTATTTAATTCTCTTAAGAGGCAGATTTTTGAAAATTTGAGTTGTAAAACAAAAACAGCAACTTCTCATGCGCTGATCATCATAAAGGAATCCTCTTTCTTCCACATACAATTACATAAAAATATACCTTTCATTTCACACAGAGCACATTAACTACAACAAAACCCATACCAAATTTACACTTAACAGTGTTTCCTAATCTTCTTACTATTCCACTCAGCTTCCTACTAGCCTACCATTTTTATGTATCACATTTTATCATTTAGCATCTGTGGTGATGATGGATAAGCAGGGTAGCAGACACCATCTCTAAAAAGAGAAGCTTTCCAGGCCAAATTCTGAAATGAAGAGCTCTGGGAACAGACAAAGAGGAAATCCTACTTCATAACTTAAGAGCACTAAAAGAAGGTGCCTCACCGCCACCTTCTTCAACTATCACTATAGTTTAGAAGTGGTTAACCATTTTATTGACATCAGTATGCTAAGACTAGAGTTCAGATACTATTTTTTAAGCAGTATTTCAAAATTATTTTGGATAGTAACTGATTTTTTTTCCTTTTTCAATCGATGTCTTCTAGTAGCAGACCTACATACTAGTGAATGAATAGCTAATTTGCAGTGAAATAATTATCTCTGGTTATGGATCACAGAAAAAAAAAAAAAAAAACACCACAAAACCACACCTGGGAAAACACTCCTGTCAACAGACAAAGCTAACAAATTTAATGTAAAACAAAAGATAGCTTTTTGTGACTATTACCTTTCTTTAAACTGTCATTATTAGACTAAAATTCATAAAAGCCCATTTGATTAAGTAGCTCATTAAAACAGCTTCCTAAAACATAGTACTTTTCATAAGAAAATTCTTTTCTGTCTAGTATATTCAGCAATTAATTCCACTTTTGACAGATTTCCACTTAAACCTCATCTTCCATCAACATTTGTATCAACACAAGCGAAAACTGAAGATTTATTTCTTATGTCTAGTTTTATGTGAAACGGAATGCAGGAATGCTCATTTTCTTTAATGCAAGAAAAAAAAAAAACAACCCACAGAATTGCATTTTGAATATTTTTAAGTTCCAGAAAGAGACACGTAATTCTAAGTGTCATACCATTAAAACCGCATAGTTGCTGAGGGAGTAACACTGGATGGTAGTAATATTTTCATCAGACAGAAGAATGCGACAACCATCAGATTTCCATCCCCCTTGTCCGTTCAGTAGATCAAAGTCCCACTGAGCTGCAACAGCATCTGCTCCATGTGCAATGCGCCGCAGTGTCACATTTATAGGAACGTGGTGACTGGCTAGGTTTAAACCATCTGTTACAAAAGAAATGTATTTGCACATAAATTTCTCAATATGTAACACATTAGATGCTAAAAACCTTTTATTAGATATACAATAGTCAAAACAAAGAAGTCAATGTTTCTTATTTTTAAAGACCCTAAAAAAGTAATAATAAAAGACAAACCTATCTTGGTAAGAATAACTGGTGTTACAACTGTACGACGTTTCCCATCATCAGCCAGATTTGTTGAATTTCCTGTTGCTGGAAAAAGCTTTCCATTGCGAAATGCAATAAGCTGAAGCTTGTAGACAGATTCATCTGCTGGTCTGATTTCTCTTTTTTGCTTTTGGGTGAAAAGGGAAGCTGGCAACTGGATAGAAGCCTCTACAATTGTGTTCTAGAAATAAACAGATTTTTAAAGTTTTAAAGAGAAAATTAAATTCTTTACAGAGATTAAATTAGCAACTCCTCCAACTGAACAGTGTGAAGAGACGAATGCATTTAGCAGACTATGTATTGTGACAAACCTATTTGACAGTGTTTCCAAGTAATCTATGATCAACTAGTTGAATCAGGTTATTAAAGTCTTAACACTTTTTTAAAAAGAAAAAAAAAAAAAAAAAAAGAGGTAAGATTCTGTAGTTACCTTACTTGTTATAGAGAGTAAAGTTGAAGTTGATATCAGTAAAATATTACAAGAGTTTTCCAGATTAGACTATTGCCAACTAGAAGCAGCAAGCAAGACAAGCAGACAAAGAGAAATGCTCTAATTGTGCATCAGTACCATTCAAAATGAAACACTGTATACAAACAGGTTTTGATAACTTGCATATAAATTATACTTGGGTAGGGAACCATGCATGTAATCTCATAGAATTACATCAATAACATTTCAAATATACACTCTGCAGTGACACTCAAGCACATTAAGTGATAAAAGTAAACTGGTATGTTGGGGAATGTAACTGAAAAAGTACTTTTACAGAATATGAGGAAGTGTTTCCATTCTATACACACATGCACGCACACACACACACAAAAAAGCCTTTCAGATCCATTTTCTACTTCGTGCTTAATTACAGCATCACTTTGAGCAGAATATTTCAGATATTTAAGGAGACTGGTAATATCGGATTTAATATGTAATGAAGGTGAAAATAGAGCAAAATAAAGCCAAGTATTACTATGAACTAGGGAGCATTTCAATTTCCATACTTATGAAAAGGTCTGAAAGCATCTTTCAACTTAAGATGTTTTAATAAAGAAAACCACACCTACTCATTAAAAACTGCGTCCATTGAAAATTATTCTATAATCAAACTTTATTATCTGTTGTCACTTTAATTATCTCTTGTCACAGTCATTCTGGGTTACGTAAAAATGCTACTTAACCATTAGAAATTAATAATATAAACCTGCTTTCCAAATGATTTATATTTAAGATATTATTACAAAGTCAGTAGGGAAACAATGAGTATCCGACCTTTAAAGCCAGACTTGACAGTGTATTTGAAACGTTGCACTTAAAGCTTAATTGTTTATCTAGATTCCCATCTGGATCTCTTCTCCCATAATCACTGAGTCCTGTACGGTCTGATGTAGCCACTTTCTGAAATACGGTGCATGTCATCCCAGTGAAACCAGCAGCCTTTATTACATAAGCCTCAAGAGCAATATTTGGAGAATACTGTGACGACAAAAATCAAACATTAAATAATTTTACACACCACAGGAAGAATAATAAATCATCTTAAAGGAAGTCTCTGCCATAACAGAAAAAAACACCCAGAAAACTGTTTCTTTTTATCTGGCAGGGATAAATCTGTTCAGAGTATTTCTCTTCTCCCTACAGAAATAGTAGGCATTTCAGATAATGCCAACATCTATTAAGAAAAATAAAAAGCTATTGAAACTCAAGAGCCAGCAAAATGTCTTCTAAATAAATAAATTTATACTTACAGTAGAATAAACTTGAGCTCCATTTGCAAGCCGATACATAGCAATTTTCTGTAGACACTGTACAATTCTAGTGCAAGCCTTGGCTTCTCTTTGTGCCATCCACAGAACACGTTCATCAGCTAACATAATGTTACTTGCTATGTCCACCATCACATCACCAAGCTAATAGGGAAGAGAAATAAGACTATTTTATATCTTTGAAAGCATTCATCAAATAGGATCATTATCAGACAATACAAATCGACTTGTCAGCACAAAAAGCAAAAGGAAATAGGCTGTTCGTATTTCAATCACCACTTGTCAAGTTGAGATACAGAAATACTTTGACTCAGACATTTACCTCCATCCAACAAAAAAGTTACGCCAATGTAATTTGTCTGTTTACATTATACTTAGAAAACAAAAACATGAGAAATACAGATATTTCATTAAAAGCAAAGAGTGTAATACTCTGTATTGTACTGTACTAATTATTTAAAAGGGCTATCTATAATCAACTTTAAACCTAAAATAAATAAAAAGTAAACTATAAATCAACATTAATACAGCTTGCATGTATGGGGAAAGATAATAGGAAAACAGTAATATAGGCATAGCACACAACACTTCTGCTTCTCCTCCTTTTGCTGCCTTTTCTTTGATTCCTTCCTTGCTTGCTTTCAATTTTTCATTAACTGTTTTAGGTCGCAGGTTATACGTGAGAGAGACAGCAAATACCTGTAGGTACCAGAGCTGCTTTCAAACTACCAATGACGCTGTTGTAAGTTTATGCTCACACTCCCTTACCCTCTCTTCTGTATGATGGACAAATACAAACTATAAAGGGAATTCATTTATTTAGGCCACAACTCTGCCAAAATTAATGAGCATCTACATTGACAACATTGACCTACACCGGATTTTCACAACATTTAAGAAACAGTGACAAATACTGGACCAAAAGTGAAGGTGACTGTATTTTCTAGTTGAATTGACTGAAATGCAATTCACAGTGCCTAAATTTAGGGACTGAAATTTTCTGCATGAAGAGAGACAGGGTGGGGCGGGAAAGACATCTCCTTTACCATGCAGGTTTCCCAATTTCTTTTCAGAATATTACTAAGGAGAGAACACAGTAGTTTGGTCTTCTTTTTTAAAATGTTTAAAAATAAAGGCAAGCACAGGAATAAAAATATTTATTATTTTAAGAACTGTCTCTTTTAGGGACAGACACTACAATCAGTAAACATTCTCAACAGCTAACACAGAGCCTCAAGCAGCATTTGCTGGCTGCCCTTTGTATTAAATTCTCAAGAACAAATCAGTCACATTAATTGAAGATGCTTATTATGAGTTATTACTACTTGAAAACTGATAACGTTTTACACATCAACAAATGGTGGTTTTACGATAAATTATCAGTATTAAGATCTTGAAGTCACAGGACTCAAGTTGTTTCATACTTTTAAAAAAATATTACGTTATTCTTTCCCCTGCTTATCAAGGTACACACAGGTTTTTCCAACTGCATTCTAACTTAAGACAACCTGCTAAGAACTTTCTGACATTTGTTTCAAGCATTTGTTTCCTCTTCTGACATGAAAAAGCTATTAAGTGAAGCTTTTCATAATTTACAGTATTTATCTTTCAGAATAGCCACTGTAACACAAACTAAAGAACTGACAATAAGATGTGAAGTGAATAGTGTCAAGAAGAAGTTTTCAGAGTAACACCCTAAGAAATGTCTTATTAAGAGCTACTACAAATTATTAAATGAAATTGCACTCATATTCCTTAAATATATCAGCAAATCAAAGCTTGACTTCAAAGCAAACCAATTAAAATAAAAAATACATCATCTAAGACCAGAGCTACCTATGAATTTTACTTAGATATTTCCATATCATCTACTACCTTCAAACATGGCAAAGTAATGCCAGGTCGTGTCACTCTACAGACAATAAATCACAGCCGAGAAAAGAATATCCTTATAATGTTAACAAATCATGCAGCAATCTAAAATATGTTTCTGTCTTTGACTGGGTACAAAACCAGCCATTTAATGAACTGCTTGTATAATTCCAAAATACACAAAAAAATCCAAGCTATGATTGTAAAAAGGAGATTTAGCCTGAAAATTCTCCAAGGAGTTCTGCAAAGAATTTGCAACCAGCATTTATGGTTTGCTGCGGGTGGATGGGGAAATTTGGCTTTTTTTTTTTTTTTTTTTTGCACAAGTTTAAAACTGTGGTCTCCAACTTCCCAACATGCACTGTACAGTAAGATCAATATAACCTCTGTTCAGCAGTGAAACAGAGAGTTCCTACCCACTGGTGGGACTATTCAACCACTCGCATTTTTCTCGCCAACAATGAGCGTTCTCTAAGATTTTATTTTAATGTCTTATCTTGTATCCTGCAAGATACAGGAATACTGAAAACCTTAGAGATACAGCTCAATACTGAATAAAGATGGCCTACCATAGTGGGAGGGGAGAAGATAAGTCCTGTTTTATTCATTATTGAGAGGATCTCTGAGGCTTTCATTATTTGTATTTTTAGATAAGAACATACCAATGAAAACCTGTGTGACCCACTCCATATTAAATAAAAACAGACTTACTGTACCTATCTCCCTGCTCCAGTGCTGACCAGAGGTGTTATTCACATTACAGGTCCAGTGAATGCTGGATCATCTCAGCGCGAATGCAAAGTCTGTGACCATGGGTCAGCAACTTCAGGGACCTACTAAACAAACAAAAACATGGAACAGAATCTGATAATCCACTAACTCAGTGCCTGTATCTAACGTTGAGAAGGTTTCACTGATCAGAATACTTAAGGACAAACACTTCGATTATCTTTAAAATGATGGCAAATTACCCAGTTACCTCTTTATATTTTTCAGCAAATCTTCCAAATTTCTCTATCATTTCAGCCACAAAAATAACATCCATCTTATCAGAAAAATTTGCTGCTTCAACAGTGTAAGCTAAGAGTTGTCTTGCTGTTGCCACTGCATTAGTAAGGTTGAGCGGCATCTATATAGAGAAACAAACATAGGCATTTTGAAGTAAAAATTAAGTACAAGATAGAGGCAACACTTCAGCAATTCATCAATAAGCATTTGCCCAAAGAGGACACTAATTCCCACAGAGATCACAGTGTTTTAGCCAGAAACTGGGCTTTGTCCTGTTGTCCTAGAAGGGAGAGAGGTGTTGCACCAAGAAAAGGAGCAAAAAAGACAGTACTGTCAAATGCTTATTTTCCTTTTCACCAGAGCCTAGGCATAGCAACACGCAGCTCCTAAAATATGGCATTTTATAGCAAGAGAAGCCAAAAGGAATTCAAACACACCACTACTGTAGCATTCACTCTTGATTCTGTAATTACAGAAAGCATTTAGAATGGAACACACACACAAAAAAAAAGGATAGATTGCCTCTATGACAAAGCTCATAATTTCATTCCTGAAACAAGCACCATGCTGGAAAATTCTTCACTAAATTGTATGCAACATCAACATGCCTGAACTAGCAGGGACCAAAAATGGGAAACTTCACATAGTACAGTGGAAAGCAACTGTCGCTACATGGAGTAAGTGGGTCACACTGATAATGCAATGGGCTTGAATGGGAAACCCCGACCGTCTGGGAACCCTGGAAGCAACCATGGACTAGCTAGAAGGCTGAAACTTCAGAGTGTCACCAGAGCCTCTTCATGCTGAAGAGGCTACTCTGTATAATAAATTACCAGAAAATCAGAAGCAATATGCCCTATTTACAGATAGATCCTGTCATCTTGTGGGAAAGCATCAAAGGTGGAAACCTGCTTTGTGCAGTCCTACACGACAAGTTGCAGAAACTGCTGAAGGAGAAGGTGAATCAAGTCAGTTTGCAGAAGTGAAAGCCATCCAGCTGGCTTTAGATATTGCTGAATGAGAAAAATGAATGAGAAAAAAAAATCTCTATACTGACTCATGGATGCTGGCAAATGCTCTGTGGGGGTGGCTACAGCAAGGGAAGCAGAGCAACCGGCAGCGCAGAGGCAAACCCATCTGCGCTGCTGAATTATGGCAAGATGTTGCCGCCCAGGCAGAGAACCTGGTTGTAAAAGTATGTCACATAGATGCTCACATACCCATGAGTCGGGCCACTGAAGAACATTGGAACAACCAGAAGATGGGCCAGGCTGCTAGAATTGAAGTGGCTCAGGTGGATCTGGATTGGGAATATAGGGGCGAGCTATTTATAGCTCGATGGGCCCATGATACATCAGGACATTTGGGAAGGGATGCAACGTACAAGTGGGTTTGTGACTGAGGGTTGGACTTGACTATTGATGCCATTGCACAGGTTATCCATGAATGTCAAACATGTGCCATAATCAAACAAGCTAAGCGGCTAAAGCCTTTTTGGTATAGAGGATGATGGCTGAAATATCAATATGGGGAAGCCTGGCAGATTGATATCACACTACCATGAACCCACCATGGCAAGCACCATGTGCTTACAATGGTGGAAGCGACTACCAGGCGGCTGAAAACATACCCTGTGACTCATGCCACTGCCCAGAATGCTATCTTAGGCCTTGAAAAGCAAGTTTTATGGTGACATGGCACCCCTGAAAAAATTGAATCAGACAATGGGACCCATTTCCGAAACAACCTCATAAACACCTGAGCCAAGGAGCATGGCATTGATGGGTGCACCACATCCTCTATCATGCACCAGCCTCCAGGAAAACTGAATGATAAAATGGACTGTTAAAAACAACACTGAGAGCAATGGGTGCTGGGACATTCAACCACTGGGGTACACATTTAGCAGAAGCCACTTGGCTAGTTAATACTAAAGGATCTGCCAGTCAACATGTCCCTGCCCAAAACCCCTGTGCACTGTGGAAGGAGAAAAGATCCCTGTAGTACACATAAGGAACTTGTTGGGAAAAACTGTCTGGGTTATTCCTTCCTCAGGAAAGGGTAAACCTATTCACAGGATTGTTTTTGCTCAAGGACCTGGGTGCACTTGGTGGGTAATGCAGAAGGAGGGAGGAGTCTGATGTGTACCTCAAGGTGATTTAATCCTGGGTGAAAATAATCTGTGATTCAAGTTGCATGTTATGGGAATTACTATAGCAGGAACCCCTTGTTGCTAGTCAGGCTTGGAGCAAGGGGAGGAGTTCATTGCAATGTTAAACCCTATAACCTGGCCCAAAGGGACCATGGGTGCAGACTGCAATGGATGTACCTTTAAACTGCTGTAACCCATGATTAGAGTTGCATGTTATAGGAATTGCTATAGCAGGAACCACCTGAACCACTGGAGGACAAGCCTTACGAGAAACAGTGCAAGTGCAGCAGTGACATGACCTGAGCTGGCTTTGGTGCCCAGTAACTCCATGCAACACACCACCTCTCCTGTCCTGAGTGACCACCTGTGGTGGTACAGCCCCCCAGGCCATTCTGAGATCCCAGGAAAAGCTCTATTGTGTTGTTATCTTGGTCATAATGACTGGGGTGCCAGACAATCTCTGTCCACACCTGGGCTATCGGCTGCCTGAATGGTACATCAGGACAACTCGGCACAAATTGTGGCCAGAGTGTAAATTACTGACCAAAGCCAGTCATCTCGAGATCCTATAAATAGCGATCCAAGAGGGAGATCTTGGGACTGCTCTCTGGGACTGCAGTGGACTGTGCGACCCAGTATCTCCCCCTGAGCTGAGATGCCTCTCAGGGTAGATTTCGTGAGGATTGAAGGATTGTGCATTGATTTCGCGAGGACCTTCATGAGGTTCACCAACCGTCCATTGATGAATGCCGGCACATAAAAGTGAGTAATTCACGAAACTCACAAAAAGGGAAATTTTGATCACAGGTTAACCTCAGTGTGTGCGTGCGTGTCTGTGCAATTTGGCTACATATATACATATACACACACACACACATATATATATACACACTATCCCTACTCACATAAACCGTTGACCAAGTCTGAGAGTAAGATTGGACCTAGCCGCACCTAGACTCCTCTCTGAAAGGAGTTTAGAAAGCACAGGGGTCTATTCTGAATCTCATGACTCAACAGTAGGGTCCCCCTTATCCCCTGCACCCACGATCCCTCTGTGTAGCTGAATTTTCCTTTGTGTACTTCTTCCTTGTAAAGTAATAGTGAACCTTGCCATTCTCGAATCTTATAACTAAGTCGCTGTCTTGATTATAACAAATTCCATCAAATCACTGTTTCAAATTGGCTGATGTTTAAGTGTTGTTAAGAATTATACAACCTAATACTGTGATCTATCTCAAAAATATTAATAAATCTTAAATTGCTGCTAACCAAAGCTGTGTAAAAAAATCACATTTGCGACACCACCATAACAGATGGAGCCCAAGGTCATGGACTAAATGAACTCAATGGATACTTTGGGTACATTTTACAGATGTTTCACAAGGGTAGTCCATAGACTAAGGGAATGATATCTGTGTACTGTATCAAAGGATGGGAAGGGGGGGTGATTAATGAGGATGTACTGCATAATGTGGGACCCAAGCATGACATATATGGTATGGAATAAGGGGCAGAGAATGTGCTGGTTTCGGCTAGGGTTAATTTTCTTCATAGTAGCTAGTATGGGGCTATGTTGTGGATTTGTGCTGGAAACAGTGTTGATTATTGATATTAGAGGGATGCTTTCGTTATTGCTGAGCAGTGCTTACACAGAGTCAAGGCCTTTTCTGTTCCTCATGCCGCCCTGCCAGCGACTAGGTTGGGGGTGCACAAGAAGTTGGGAGGAGACACAGCAGGACAGCCGACCAACTGACCAAAGGGATATTCCACACCACAATGCATCGTGCTCAGCAATAAAACTAGGGGGAAGGGTTGGTCTGGGGTCTGCTGCTCGGGGACTGGCTGGGCATCAGTCGGTTGGTAAGCGAGCAGCTGTGTGGTGCTCAGTTGCTGACTGAGGTTAAACCATGACACCCTCACAATTTTAAACTGCCTAACACAAAGTTGGCAACATTCTTCCACAACATGATAAATGTTGGCTAACCAAAAGCACTTATAACAGGCTGAAGTAGTCTAGGCTTTTGAGCAGTTGCAACTCTGAAGCTGGGCCACAGTACATAGGCAGGAGTAGCATTGGGCTATTAGACCTTGCAGGAAAATGTGAATTCCCAGGCGAGGAAAAAGCAAACCAGCAGCATCAAAGCTCTCAATAAGGAAACACTCAACCTTGCTGTGTCCCACAAAGGGACAACAAAGGGACCCCCAGCATCATCTCCTACCTGCTAACCAGTCATTAAGCACCACCACCTCCCATTTCAGCCCTCAAACATGTTTCTTGTGACCAAGCCGTGGCACGCATCTCCAGTGCTAGGAATATAAAGAAGTAGAGCACAAGTAGTTATGTCAACCACAAAGTTTATCTTGGACCAGAACAGGCAGCTCTTCGTCTTTCTCCCTCTCCCAACCTTTCCATCAGTGCTCATTATTCCTCAGGGAACCAGCGCAGGAAGACAGAAAGCTATGTCTGCATTAGTAAGTAATTGAACACAGAAAGAGCAAGTCAGCCACAACCCATCTACACAACATGCAGCTCAGTGCTTTTACCTCAAACTAAACTTAGCCCAAGCCACTGGACATCAAGGCTGCACTATGCATATAAATCGGAGATGTCCAAAGGGCAAACACCAGTTTAGATCCTGTTTGTCCCAGTTAGGGACTGTGGTGCTTCTGATACACAGTGCAAAGTTTTCTCTAAACAAATGTGAGCTCACACACTGAAACACTCTAAACACACACAACACACATTAACCCACCCTGAGGTCACACAAGCACCATGGCCCATGTTAAACACAAGCAGTTCTACCAACATCATCAACTCAAATGGCATAGGTGTATTATTAAAAAAAAAACAAAACAAAAAAACAAACCACCAAACAAACAAAACCCACCACACCAAAAAAAAACCATTCTCATTCTCCATAGTTTCCCCTGTTACACTGATGCTAGTGATCTGACAGTACACATTGAAAACATAAAGCTTAAACCAGAGGTTCAAAGCTTTATGGAGTATTTTACAATACAGTGCCTATACATACAAGGTTGGGGATATCACTGCATGGGTGCATCACTGCAGAACAGTGTTTATGAAAATGTGCATTAAGTAGAGATAAGCCTCAAAAGGAGAATGAAGCTAAAAAATTTTGTTTCATAGCTACATTTAAAATCTAATACTCTCTTGTATCCTTGTGAGTACCAGATTAGAGAAGCCTAGTTAATACTCACTACTTTCACTAGTTAACTCTCACCAGCCACACCGAGTCTATTAAGAGGTTTACAGCAACAGAGGCAGAGCAGAGTTTCACTACTCTCTACTATTATAATGAAAATAGCTGTTCTCCATTACAACTGCAGCCTGCCTTGTTTCTTTATAGCATGTTGGCAGGACAGGGCATCCAGCTGACAAAAACAATCATGACAAGTACCACTCTCTTATGCTTTACAAAGTACACCAAAGAATAAAATATTCCTTGCACTTTCAATCTGGGGGCACTCAAAATAGATATTAAACCAAATTCTTAACATAAACCTACAAGTTCTAGCATTGAACACATGCTTCTGAGTACATCATAATTCATCTTGACCACCAGTATTACCAGCTTAAAAAAAATGGAGAAACAGACTTTTGAGTTTTTATTTTCATTAAAGAATTTGATTTTATAGAAATGCACAAATTACCTGATTGAACATATAAAGAACTCGAGTCACATCATTTGCATATTGGCACCTGGAGTAGTCCTCTTCTGCCCAGTACCCTCCCCTGTCACATCTGCGCCAAGCTCTTCTCTCATCTTGTGAGTTGCCAGGATATATCCCACTGCCAGCAGAATAACGCGTACACAGCAGGTATGCTGTGATGCCTGCCAATGTTCTAGGCCACCTGGGGAGTCAAAAGGAAAAAAAAAGAAAAAAAAATTTAGACAAATTTACATGACAAGTAAATAAAAGCATTAAGCACTACAACATGAAATAAAGAGACACTCAAAACTAAGCATCTCTAAACTATTTAAAGGGCCACCTTGGCTCACCTTCACTATTTTCAAGCTGTTCATATTTGTGTACTATTAACAAAACAAGTTCTAATGCTAGCATTTTTTTTTTAATTCTTTCATGAGGTTGCAGATAGAAAGAGGTGCTTATAAAATTACTAAAAATAGTTTACATTTTTTTTTATAAAAAACCTTGGCCTACTTCATGAAAAATTCCATATTAACACTACAAAAACAGTTAAATACATAGTAGAAAGCTCTGCAAGCTTTCTACTTGTCCTGTTCACATGCATCAATGTAACTTTCAAATGACTGCATTCGTATCAATACTAATCTGCAGATATGAACAGAAGACTACATTTACAGTAATCAAGAAACAGTAGCAGTAGTACAACCACTTTGACCTATTTTGCAACCAAACATAATAGCAAATAGAAATTAATGGGAAAAGAAAGTGTTGAGAAAAGAAAGTGTTGAAAATGTTAAGAAAGTAGAAAAGAATTCCTTTTACTCAAGGTATGTGGAACTAAGCGCTTTTTAAGAAAACTTCTAACATTGTCTAAACTTTCCCCTCTGTAATTTTACTGCATATTTTATCTGTATAAACATATACACAGATAAAAATGAAATAGTAAATACAGAAAATTAAATTGCAATATGTCTTTAGTGCACTGATCATTCATGAGATCAGAACTGATTCAAAGGAAATATAAGAATAGAAGGACATAAGAATTAAGCTGCAATGCTGAGTAGAGAGGACAGCAACAAGAAATGCCAGTCTGCCTGACCCTGCTTCCAGCCCTCTCCCCTGTTAATATATGCATAAGCATATCATTCAGCGTATTTTAACATTCAGAATACTAATACTTGAACCTTAAAAGCAAAAAGCATACATACCTAAATTGCAGAATGCTACATATCTCAAATCCAACAACCCAATATATAAGGTTTAACTAAAACTGAGAGCAAGAGAGCTTCATTTGATCATGGCAGGCTCTCTGTACCAAAATGAAGTCAAGCTCCTTGAACAGCCTTAAGAGCTAATATACTTTTTCTCAGTTTTAAGTATTTCAAAGGGCCTTGCACAAAGCAGTTGTGTCCAAAAAGTGAAATGGTCGAACAAAAAGTTCTGTTAGATTACACTGTGATCTAAAGTTTGCTTTTATATCTGGACTGCATTTCAGTAAATAGCCATTTAGTCACTACTATCATCTAAATTAGGAGATGCTTAGAACATATCTATATTTGGGGGGAAAAAAAAAATGTGTTTGCAGGAGGATGGAGTAAACACCTTGAAGGATGTTCCATTTCAGGAAATTAAAATTTAAGTAATATTGCCAGAGCAGAGAAACTGAACAAGTCAGGTCCATTCTCCTTCCCTATTCATCAGTTAAGTAACTTCTTTTACTGAAGATGCTGAGACTTACGACAGTCCTTTCTCAAAGAAGAGAGTAACTCCAGGGATGGACCAAGGCAAAAAGCTACACATTTCAATTATATTAAATGATGCAACAGATTAACCTTTTGGTGTATACTGAAAGTCTTCTCTGTCTCAAATTCCTATTTATTCCTAATCAGCTTCAACTGAACAATTTCAGCACGTTCAGTAATGGAAGAAAGATTCTTATGTCAGGCCATTTTGGTAAACATTACTTCAGTTTGGGCAACAAACAACTCGAACATAGCTGCTGATGGCATCCTTAAAATGCACAGGTCATAGCAACAACCATAAAAGAATTGAAAGTCAGTAAGGAATCTAATGGGAAAGACTAGACAATAATTACAACAAACCAAAAGAGAAAATAAAGGCTTAAATTTTTACTACCTTTTAGAACAGCTTTGGCATTACAAATCAGTTCTCCATACTGTAGTGACGTCATTTAGTTAAGAAATGGAGACTTATTATTATGACCATCACCATAGTATCTGAATACTAGAAGAGACAGAATATTATTCGGGTATCGTAGCAGAGATTCATCCAGCCCAGTAAATATACATACGCTTATATTCAGAGCCTCAGCAACCACTTCAAGAAATTAACAGAAGTGTCACCATTCAACCTTTATCAGAAAGGAAAACTTGTACTAGAATTGGTGGCAATGGAGGTGGTTAAAAGAAAGAAAAAAATTAAAAAAGAATTAGTGCAGTTTTTAAATGCCAGGAATTATATACAGGTATTTTAGGAAATGTAAATTAATTCAAAGAACAGGTATAGATTCTGTAATGGTAATGTAAATTATTTACCATCTTTTCTCCTGTATAGAAGGAAAAACAGCAGAAAGGACAAAAATCTTCCTTAGAAAAAAATCACAACAGCCTTTGCGAACTGCTGCAATCCCAGTAATAACCTTAGTGCAACATTACATGCACCCTAGCAAGCTAACAAAAACATCACTTTCGATCATGTTTGGCCAGTTCTGCTCATGGACAGAGCAAGTTATGGATCTGCTGGGAAGGGAGGAAGGGATAAGGGGATACAATACATGTAAACTTATCCAAGTCTCTGAAATTTCTGTATGGACAAATTGAAGTCTGATTAACACAGACTAGGGAAAAACAAGTACAAAGATAAGCTACTTCTATGCTCCCACTTCTTATGGATACATAATGAGCCTTCAGAAAATGAAGCCAGAAAGCAAGCAGGCAGATGAGGACAACTAATAAATCAGCTGGCACAGCTCTTAGAAGACATGCAGGCCCACAAATACCTTGCATAATACACCCAAACCTCAGCTTCTAGAAGGCAAAGTCAGGTTTCCAGAAACACTGACACTGGAGTGCCAAAACATCATTTCCAAAACAATTTTATCAACACTGAAATTTTTGTATTTTGTTTCCACATTGAAGATGCCACTTTGAAAAGGATATCTGCCTCTGTCTTTATAGACAGTTTTCTAAAAGTTGTATTTTTCCAAAGCATTTTAAGTTAAAATGTGGTCGGCTCAGTTTTGACTGAATGTATCACCTTACAGACTGAGTGCCACATGGCCTTAGGATAATTTAAACACTGCAGTCCTGACAGATGTTGTATGACACAACCTCCAAAACAAGTATTATCACTGAAAAATGGCGTGTGCCATTCCTTTCCTCACTAGTCACACCTAATGCTGAAGAATTAGTAAAAAGAGAAACCACAGTGAAACCCTAGGACTCAAATGAAAACCAAGTTCTTCAGGAAAGCTCTAATTACTAGATTTTTAAACAAGTATAATTTCTAAGCCATATATCTCTCTTTCTTCTGGAATTTCTGTAGCCATCAAACGGAAAACAGTGACACTTTCAGTGTTTAACACTACTTCAACAGTTATTAGATTATCACAAGATTATTTGCCTTCTCTCCCCTGTTCTTCTCTCCACTTCCCCTGGTTTTTTTATCCATCTCTTTCCCTTTTGTTACTGTACCTTTATTCCTACTGCATTTACCTTTCATTCATCTCCCTACACAGCATTTTATCATCTTTTACCATGATCTTCTCAAAAGAATACTAGCAATGCCAGACAGTCATATAGTGTGTGCTACCTTTATAACAAATTCAGGTATCTACAGAAACATTTTACTAATAAAACTAATACATTAGTCACCTAATGATTTAGGTAAGTTAACTTAACTACATAAGTTTGGCTGCATTCTTAATTTCTTGTGAGCCTAAGCTTGAATATCTTTCACAGTTTACCCAACTGCTAGCAGAAGTGCAAATCTGGACTGTGTTAACACTCTTATTTCATCACTGTTTATAATTAGGTGCTCAAAATTTATCACATATACATGAGAGTAGACAGCTGTGGGGGAAAAGATGGTTCATTTACATTTAAGTACTGTAATTTCATCTCAGGAAAAAAAAAAGCTAGACCATGAGATTATAAAAGAATCCTTCCCTTCATGCATATTAATTCTGTTTTGAAAGCATTCATTTCTTTAAGCCAACAATAACTTTCAGTTACAATGAGTTTTTATATCATAATTTCATTAGCTTACAGGTAGTCTAATATTTTTTCTTATTACATCTTAGTAATTCTCTAAATTCAGCATGACAATTACAGTTTTAAGATTAATTACACCCAGTGAGTAACAGTTTTCAAAAGGATAATTCCTATATTTAAGAAAGAATTCTATCAACTACCAGCATAAAATTATTCTAAACACAGCAGTTGAAGGATTTATCAAAGCAGAAGCACTAGGTTCCATTTTAAAATGCAAACTGTATTTTCAATGTAAACACAGATTGTATACATATTCAGGGATATTATCTGAGTAAGACTTAAAAGAACATCCAAATTAAAAAAAAAAAAGGTTCCATGATGAAGACAGTTTTTGCCTAATTTTTATAAACTCATGCTAAACTACTGCTGAGCCAAAGACACTAAAGACAAACTTCCTCCTTCGCTACACTTTGCTATCCCATCTCTGAAGGGATAAAAATCTAGATGCCAGTTCTGAAACAGCTTCCAAGTTAAAATGACTAACCAGTTCCAACTAAAAAACTATAAAATCAAATTCACCTAGGATCATTTACAGCCATCTGCTCAGAACCATTTTCTCACTAGTCAAAGCCTTATTTCCATATGGTCTCAAAGGTGAAAAATTACTCTTTATTATTACTCTACCTAAACTACAAATGCAATGCTGTTATAGTAAACCCAGACATAGTAAACTTTTTGATAAGCTAAACATTTCCTGAAATCTTATTTCTTTCTACTGAATTCCAGAGGGGGGAAATCCTATTACACCTAACAGTCACTGAACAGCACAGGTTAATTTAATGGAAAACATTTTGAAATAAGCCTTTACCATCTGTTTTCACCTCTAATGGCAAATCAAAGAAGAACGATTCACACTTGTGTCATTAAAAAAAATGTGTAAGTGATTTAAATAGATGTGTTCTTTGATGAATACAGCATGCATCTGTTTGACTTTCTTCACCTTTTACCTTAAGCAGGAAGTTCTCATTTTCTAA
Organism: Pelecanus crispus; assembly: GCF_030463565.1. Lineage (NCBI taxonomy): Eukaryota > Metazoa > Chordata > Aves > Pelecaniformes > Pelecanidae > Pelecanus > Pelecanus crispus. The sequence continues at coordinate 67,732,526 of NC_134646.1, read as the reverse complement.
AGTAATGCTCATCCCTGCAGTTGAAACCACCACAGCGTAAAAAGAGAATATGCACAAAGTATATATAAATAATTCCTTACAACGTGAAAGTGAAACTCTTCAAGTAGTTCCAAATTGCCTCTGTGCAGCAAGTGATCTTAACACTACTTCCCTTGCTAATAGTTTCTCATACTCAGACACCAGCTACCCTTCTTCTCAAATTGTCCAGCTGATGAAGAAGGTGAACTCAGAACAAATGCTCTCAGCCATGACTTTACCTGAAATTTTGCTACAAGTGAACAAGGCCTTCTGCACTTGAAAACTTGTCTTCTCTCCCAAAAACTATGTCCCAGCAACATGCTTTAACTTACTTTTCATTTCTTAAAATAAAAGATTTATGGCCTTAGATTACAGTTAGCTGTATAGAAAGAAGAGGATTTTTAAAGAACTCTAATGTACACAGGGAAAGGAAGAAAAGTTTATAAATGTAAACAAAAGATCAAGCAGAAGATCGACATAGCCAAGCAGCGTAAGAAAAGAGAAAATAAATGAGTGGGTAAAAGCAGTTATTACAACATTAAGAAACCCTCCAAACTGTAGTGAAAACATATGCTATGACATACACTAATTCTCAGTAGGAGGTACTGCAGGGAGGTACAACACAGAGTAGTTATAAAGGGAATTACCTTACATATAGAGAATCTATACAGAAGCTATCTGTTACAGCTGGCACCTCCAGGAGAAACGTGTTGTTAGAGTGACCAGCAGCAGAAAGATCAGAAAAGGGAAAACAGGTGAAGAGGTAAGAACAAAAAATAAAATACTCTGCAATATCCAACACAATGGAACATCAGAGCTACCACTACAGTCCCAACAATCATTAAAAGGAAGCACCATTCATACTATTCACTCTAATACTCACGGGGCCAGGGGGGGAAACAAACCTGTATTAAATGTTTCTTAGATAGTGATTTTGTTGTATGGGAGCAGGAGGGATTTATAAACAGAATAACCTGGTTGGAACTCCTCCCATCAGTATGTGATCCAACTCTAACTTACAGGTCATCTAATAAGTTTTACTCTATTCCAATAATTTTATTTATATATTTCAAATATCATAGCTTACTTTCCATCTCTTCCAAAGATGTGAGTTAACAGGCTCAAAGTTTAACATTTCATGGTACAGTTGTGTGCACTTCTTTCAACACATACTAATTTAGGACAGTTAAAAAAAAAACCTATCACATACCATTTACAAATGAACATCCACATAGGTGCCTTTAAAGCATAATACCTTATACCTATACCTTTAACATTAAGTGGACTTTTCTTTTCTCTGAAAAAAAAAAAAAAAATTGACATTACCAACCTGAAATCCCCTTTATTGTTCACAACCCTCTCTGGAGGGCAGTACTGCGCCGAACTTTCTAGCACCACAATGTCTACTGTCCTTGTGTTATTCCCACGTCTGGTTTGTACATGGCAACCCCAGTTTCCTGTGGAGCCAGCCTGAATGTTTGAGATTGTCAGTGCACTGGGAACATAAAATAAACAAATAAACCCAACAGTCTTGCAATAAAATTTATATAAGCTTTTACCAAAAGATAAATAAAGTAGACAGAAGAAACAACCGATTATATGCAACTGAGTGATCTTATAAAACCAGAGCTATCTATGAATCAATGTATTGTAATTAACAGAGAAATATTTACTACTCTTCTAGCTCTCAATTTTGCCAAGGCGGGAAAGAAAAAGAACAGTCATGGGAAAAAGTTCCTTGACATCAGAAAGAAGAGATGAAAAATCCAAATTCCCCAAGTGTTATCATTGCTCTTCAACACAAAATTTTTATAGTTGTTCCAGAAAGGCCAAACTAAAATAACTTCCCAAATGCATAATTGGTGATGAAGTCAGAAGCCCTAATTTACTAATACAATTACAGGATACAGAACCACTCTGTAGATGCTGTATGAGTCAAAAATCTGCTGCAGGCAGAACAAATTATACTTGTAGCTCTCTGCTGGAGAACTTCAATATTACCAACTGTGGTGTGCTCAAAAGGAAGAGGAAAGAATCCATGAGTAGCTCACTTAAATGCATTGTTTTCATCATTTTAATGTTCCAAGAGAACAAATGTATCCTACCACAAACATATTTTACATGAGCTGTATTGGGTAATCCTTGGAGATGATTAAAACCCAACTGCAACAGTCCTGGGCAACCTGCTCTAGCAAACCCTGCTTTAAGCAGGTGGGTTTGACTCATCAAATCTATAGATGTCCCTCCTCAAACTTGATAGTTGGCAACAGTGACCAAGCTCAGGTAATTTAAGAGATGTGTTGAGTTACAGACTACTTCCCTGCTTGGGAAGTTTGTGTCTACGTATGTTCACTCAGTGAGGATATGAGAGGGCCTTACTAGTTATGGAAATAGTCGCTAAATCAGAGCAGAATATGAGGAGTGGGAAATACATTTTCTCTTTATGGATTCACCTTGCAATCAGTGAGCAGTTATGAATCATGTTTTTTTCAACAAAAATACCCTGGGACTCATCAGTTTCCACTATCTTTCCATCTTGATACCACAAGACTTGCATGTCTTGATCAATATACGAAGCCATACATTGGAAGGGTAGACTATCTCCTTCAAAGACAACCTGACGGTGAGACGGAGTCATATAGAAAGATGGTAATTCAAGCGGTGGCTCTACAATTCAAGAAATAAAAGCACAATTAATAGCAAGAATCTGTTACATACATAATTTTCAAGAGAGAAATACGCTGAGTATCAATTATTGATGTAACCTCCTTGTAAGCTGCATCTTCCAAGTTTTATATAAAAACTACATCTGATGCATCAGATATTGAAAAATACAAATTCTCATCATATTCTTTTTCAAAATGTGTATTCCTTTAATGTAATACATTTCAAAAATATTTTGCTAGCCTACAACCAAAAGAGTGAAAAATGTAAACCTGAATGAAAAATATATTTATGCATTTTATTTCTTCACAACTTCTCACTATTAGTATTTCAAAATCACAAATACATATGTTTTATTATTTTGACAGATGGAATAACTCTAATACGACAAAGAAGTTAAGCAAGTTGGTCATGGTTCCATCACAACAAAAAGGCTAATCAACAACAGAATTGCCATACAGGAAAGTCATAAAATGAAGACCTTTTAACTTCAGAAATTTGGGCTTGGAATAATTTGCGCATCTGAAGTTGGATAGCTAGGCTTTGGAAAAAAATTATCAGTTTCTGATTCCTCTTGTGAAGTTTAGGTAAAAATCCCTGAAAAACATGGATTAGCAGAAAAAAGGAGTTAATCTCCAGAGAGAGCTACTCATGCTTAGTTTCTACTGACTAACATCCACAATTGCCATTTACTTATTATTTATTTCAAAAACAAACAACACTGAATCATGACTAAAGATCAGCCTTTAAAAAAGAATCATTGTTACCACTGTCATGTAAATGATGAATTTTGGGGAAACTAAACAAAGCAAAAAAGTCTGTTCACTAATATTAATAGAATATGGAATGCATTAGAAAATAAGTATCAGCTGTCAGGAGTGCTTACCACAGGTCAGAAGCTCCTGCTTAACACCAGTCACCGTCTGCGACTGAAGTGACTTGGGATAGGCACATTTAGTTTCACGTACAGTTATATTTCTTTCTTTTAACCACTGATGCATCCACAGTATGTTGCAATCGCAAAGAAGATAATCAGTCTGAAATTCCCTGCAACACAAAATAGGTATTTACAGTGGCAAAATGCAACACTCAAAGGTCTGAAAGCTTGACATCAACAGCTGTACAATGCCTCTCATTGTCACAGACACACAGACAACAAGCAGTAAAACCCCAGAATACAGTGGAGTTGCCTACCACTAAGTATTGGAAGATACTCTAATCCTCTGCAAGCTGTGGTCTGAGAACAAAAGTACACGCTCCCCGAGAAAAGGAATCCTCTCCATAAATATGAGGAACATCTAATACCTGCGCATGAAAAAATTTCTAGTAATTTCTTTCATGGAGGGAGTTCATGTTATTTAAGTGAGCAGTAATAAGGAATTGCTTGAATATGCACCACTGTAACTTAAGAACACACTTCATTGCTTCACTTTAGCAATCAAATGCTTTAACAGTAAAATCAACAGAAATATAAAAATAGCCTTTCACCTATTTCGCTTTTCAGAACTACTATTCACACAACTTTAACGACAGTTTTATTCTGCTTTATATGAAAATCATGTAAGGTTTTCATTAATTCATAAAGTCTTTCTGTGCAATTTAATACTTTCTACTAAAAAGACATACCGAATCCCCCCATAGGTGTCTGTTGTAGTCAGCTAAATTAAAAGAGAACATAAATATTTTAACTGTTTAGAAACAGTTTAAAATGTATCAAAACATATCACTGTGTCTACACTGTTTTTTACCTCTAGTGAAAACATAATTTGTTTTTCTTTTTGCAAATGTCTAGAGGATAACACATCATCACAGGCAGAACACTTCAAACACTAAATCAACATTCCTGTGAAACTCCGCTTGGTCTTTGTTCACAGGAATTCCTCCAGACACACACATTTTTAATAGCAATGGTTATATCCATGTTCTTGTCAGACCTGTGATGTTCTTGGACAACCTTTATGTATGCAATTAAAATACCAGCAATAACAACTTATGAACAATTAAAAGAAGCTGGAGGAGGGAAAGAAACATTTGCCTTTATAAACAAGAAACTAACTTGGTGTCAAAGCCAGAAGTCAGAACTTTTGAGAAAGTTCCAGTACAATGAGCCAAGAGTCATGACTACCAAGGAAAAATGCAAGCTAATCATCAGCACTGATAATTTTTTTTCATTTTCTTTCTTCCTTACACAAGATTACAACTCTCATGAAATTAGAGGAGAGAAAAATAACATGAGGTTGAGATGTACCCACTGTTACGTGTAACAAAACTATACTGTTCTTCAAGGACTAAGATCTTCCTTAAAAGTATTTGTTCCCTTTGTTAAAACAAGGTGTAAAGCACTATTTATTTAATATAAAGTAATAAATGATGCATACAGAATAAAATTTTCAGAAGCCCAGATGCCAGTATAGCTTTGTTCTCTCAGAACTATGTAACAGATACTGAGCATCTTTTCAATGAAGTTATACAAAACATGCAAATATCTGTACATACATTTCCCATGTGCTTACTCAGATAAAGAAACCACTGTTACGATGTTTAAAAGTAAAACCACAAAACTGTAGTACAAACAAGTGTATATAAAATGGTTTTTGTTAAAAATGCAAACGATCATGCAAATTAAGATTAGATGCAAGAAGTACTTACAGAGATTTTAGTGAACCAAGATGATCAAATGTTCCCTGTGTAAGTGTAGAAAACAGATTTCCAGAAAGGTTCCTAAGAAATAAAAGTATCATGATTTGAACTCATGCTCAAGCAACTGACATTTGAAATAAAAAAAAAAAAAATTCCGTCTTCAAGCTAACATTATTTTAAAACCTACAAGATACTATTATGACACACTGTCACAGTTCACAAGACTGTAAGAACAATAATCAGGTCTGATAGCTTAGCAAAAATCCCGAAATAAACTGTTCCCCAATAGTTCTTTTTTAGCTGAAGAATTTTAAGATTGGGAACAAAAACTGAAAGCAAATACTTTATTTGTATTTAAAGCAACAACATGTGCAAATGTATGCACATGTTGAGCATAGATTTCAAGAAGTTTAATATTAACTTCGTTGTTCACAGGGAATTGAAGTGTTGCTATTAACATGCTATATAAGAAGCATGTTTGATCTGGGAGAGTATTTTTTAAAAAATATTATACATCCCACTTTCTCTGTTATCAGTGAAAGCACTGTGTAAGAAGCAAACAACCAGGGCAAAGAAACATTCCATAATCTTACATGTTATTTTCTTAAAGTAAATGAAGAACTACAAAATGTGCAAGAAAGCCAACAAAACACAACCATACTGATGCCACGGTAGAAGGCACAGATATTAAAAGATTCTATAATTCTGAAATATTTTTCTAAGGAAAATATTTTGTACAGTCTGCTACTCTCCCCACCTCGTAACCCCCCACTATACCTCCTAAGAAACTGGAAAGGGGTTGCAAAGCAGACAGAGCACCGAGTAGTATGGTTTTGTTTGTGCCCCCCGCTGCCCCTTTTTTTTTTTAAGCTTGCCACTAACAAGCCATAATCGTAGCCACACTGCATCTCGTTCAAGTGCACACTTAAACTGCTCCCATTGAAACAAAGAATGTTAACTTACATAAGACTAAAACTTAAGAAGTTAAATTATATACAACAAAATTATACTTACAATCTAATGAGATTTACAAGTCCTTTAAATATATCTGCATTCAGGCAGCCTATTCTGTTATTAGTTAAGTCTCTATAAATAGGAAAAAGCAAAAATCGGAATGAACTGGTTTATTTCCAAATGACATACAGTCTGCAAACAGAAATATTTCAACTAAAATCCATGAGTAACAGATTGCACCATATATACATTTAGTCTTTTTCAGCAAACCCAAAAGATACTGCTATATGGGTATACATACATGCACATAGAGTTCTTACTCCATTTCTAAACTAATAATGGTTTGACCATATACAGTTAAATGAGCCTAGCCTGACCAGTAAATCCCCTCAGAACAGGCTTAGCTTACATCACTACAAAGTAAATTTTCGTATTTGTACAGTATATTCATCACATGTGCTCTATCACTTAACTTTTTGACCTGTCAGAGACCTATACAAGTGCATTTTTTGTACATAAATAGGACCACTTCTATATTTATATTTACATAAATATTTAAATATTATATATTTTCAAATGTAGGTCTTAAATTGAATTGCCAGAAATTCTTAAAGGAATCAAAATTAAACCTGCAAGTAGTAATGGACCAGAATTGGTCCTTCAGCTTTATTTTTAAGGTTTTCAAAAGTGCAATTACCAACAAAATTTCCTTTTAAGTGAACCAGGTCATCTGATCAGTGACAAATGAGCATATATACTACAAAAATTTAAGAAGTAAAGCTGTATGCTGACTAAAGGCAGGGGGAGGGGGATGTGGCAGAGAAATCACTAACACTTAAAAGCTGTCCCAGATATTCTGAAAATCTGAAGAGTGTGTTACAAAGGGGGGGGTGGGGGGAAAGCCATGATGCTGAAGTCTTGTTTTTCAAGTTTCATCTGGGACAGAATTTTTACAGCCAAGGTATAAATCCCCCAAAAATGTGGTAATGGGAATGTTGGCAGAACCTTCAATAAAGCAGCATTAACAGCGCTGTAACTTCAGCGTACTATTAATAGCAAGGGACTGTGTTCCAGTATGACCTTTGGCCGGGGGGAATCATAAGGAGTTTAACATTTAACAAAGCAAGACTTGATGGTATCAAAGCTCTGAATGAAAGTTCACCCAATGATGTTTCAAGTCACTGAAATACAAAAAGGGAGGAATAATGCAAAAGACTGTCAGTAAGAAGAAGTGAGACTGCCAAACCACAAGCAGCAGATGTTCTTCAGTCATAAGACTGAAAGCAGACTCTGTTTTATACATTCATATGTGTATAAATTTAGACAGCACATACATATTCAACTTTTAATAGTTTTGCTGTCTAAATTTCCAGAACCTAAGACTTACTCTACTGTGAGGGGTTCTTTTGTTTGTTTTCTTTAAACTGACCAGCTAGATATACTACTTACAGTCTTTTCAAAGATGAAAGCCCCAGAAAAGCTCCTGGATCTATAGTACTAATAAGGTTGTTCTTAAGGTCCCTGCAGAGAAAAATTAAGACATTACATTTATCACAAACTACCCCTTAGAACAGAGATACATGCATGACACTTAACTTGTCTCAACATGTTTGAAAACTGCCCCAAAAAACCCATATAACACATTTCTGCTTTCTCTAACATAGTACCTTTCAAAATTTTAAAATCTGTATTTTAACTAGAAAGAGGAATATAAACAGCATGTATTTTCCTTTACATATTCTATCAGTTCCTATCACATGAAAGGGCATAGAGTCATAGATGCTTTGCCACAGCATCCGAATAGATTTCAGCTGCTCAAGGTGTAACATTTGCTCATTACATAGAATACTGTTTAGCAGTGTTGTCTTCTTCAGCCTACTCCATTTTAAATACTTCAGCAGTGCCCAGCATCTACCAAAAGCAGCAAAACAAGATCCTAAATATACACCAAAGACACAACATTGAAAGTTTCCACCAACATTTCTGTCACAAAAGCAAAGTCCTGGCTGAGAATCCCAAATAAAGCGGGTGACAAAACTCAGAGCACAGATTTTTAAATCTTAAGTTTCCAGAACAGGAGATTGTAAAGAGACATGTAAAGTAACTATGTCATTAAACTGCTTTATTAATTTGGCAAGTGATATAGGAGTTTTAACTCCTAACTCGAGGTATTTTGCAGATACAGCTTAATTTGAAACATCACAGAAAGCATCTGCCAGGATCTACACAGTTTTGAACAAACTTTATCACTGCATGAATGCTAAAATTATTTCTACCTCCTTATTCATCCAAGATTTTTACTATACTATTATCTGAAACTTCACAGGCACTTGTTACTACAAGGAAAATTTCTCATTCCTTGGTAATATGTGAACATTCTGCATTTGGAAAGAAAATTAGGAATTGCAATTAAAATCAGTGTTTTAGTAGGCAAGGGTAGAAAAAACATCTCCTAAATCTACCACAACATTAGTAGATCTACCCGAAAGAGAACAGTGCAAGAGGATTACATCTACCATCACACAGATATGCATGAGTGAAAACATAAATTCATCCCAAGATTTCACAATAGCATTTCCTGCACCCAGATTAACAAACCATGGTACCACAGACAGCGTCATGGCACGTGGATCACACTTTAATGCCATAGCTAATAACATTTTATATACTTAAAGTTTACCTTGCAGTACAGTAAATTAATTTTCAATAAAACTATGACATGTACACACGTCTCTTAACTTTATTTTCTTGCCCTGTATGGTGGCAGGGACTGCCAACTACTTCCAAAGCAGTATCAGGAGCCTAAAGAACTGTAATGTTTTTAAGCCTCTTTCAGCAGGCTTATAAACCCAGTACCGAGACCATGACAAATCTGAGAATACTAAATGTTAATCACCACTTATTTATTGGGACAGGGAAGAAAAATGACACTTAACTGTTCATATTTTGAATTTCAGTTTAAAATCATGTAACTCCCACTTAAAATCTCACTGTGGAAAATACTCAGGGAGAAAAATCTTGACAACATGCCTTGGAAATCCACTAGTCCAGATTATCAGTGATATTTAATTTCACTACTTAGATTCAAAGTGCACTCCCTGATACACCTCCTTCTTAAACCCATTGCTTCAGTGGGGAAAAAAACCTTATAGCTTTAAAATTAAAAGCAAGAGTTTTAGTACTTCCACCCGTTCATATGTTTTGTCAGATTAGTTGATAAAAATGTGACTAGTCTATTCTTTACGTAACTTTTTGCTTTTTTTCCCCTCCCCTTAATAGGTCTTAATACCAGTTCCAGAAGGATAATTCCACTAGAATTAATAAATTCTTTTTAAAAAGAAATGCCAACAATTTTCATGTTTTCATAAAACTCATTCAATGTTCATTCTGTATTTTGTAAGTAAGATAGCAAAGCATTAATGAACCACCATACTAAAGTAATTTTTAAAAAACACCCATTAGCATTTTCTCAACCTGGAACTACAACAGTTGGGGAGTCTCTGTTTGGGGTTTTTTCCCCCCCCCCCCACTGGCAGTCATTACTAAGCACTAGTTATATATTCATCTATCAAAAAGTATTAGCAGATGAAAACTGTGAAATATAGGAGATATTTAAAGATCTCAAAATTAACATAGTGCTGACATGTCTGGCAGCTCTTCAGAAACAGTAAAAGATGTTGATTTAACCAACAGACTGATAGGATTCTCACATAAAATGGAGGTGGGGGAGACAATCTCATTAGAAAGTTGCGCTTGGCTTTAAAGTTTTTGTTGTTTTTAACACTTATAAATACATTTACACAAACTACTGATTTTTAGCAACAGGAATTTACCCATCTCAGCCACTGATTTTAATAATTTTTCTTTGGCAAAGCTCAACCAACAGGATATAGTTATAGATATTTATTTGTACAAATAAAAGAAAATCTGTCCAAAAGAAATCCATTAGAAGAGGGTTTCAGTTAGGATAATATTACAACTTCCCCATGTAGTCCAACTTCTAGTTCAAAGCACAACTAGATCTGATCAACTGCCCCGCTGTTATGTCCAGTGAAGTACTGAAAACCTCAAAGGATGCAGATTTCACCACCTCATCACCCAACTCTCTAAGTGTTTAACCATTCTCATTATGAAGAATTTTCTTACGTCCAATTGGAACAGCCCTTTTTCAAATCCACGTTTAAGTGGACAAATAGCAACTTACCAACAGGCAAAAATATTTTTAGGAGCGTGACAACTGCACCTAATGCTACCTTGTTAAGAAAAATATCTTAATGAAAGAATACTTAGATGTAACTATGCTTTGTCATGTAAAAAACAAAATCATTTCATTAGAATTTGTAATGAAATGTTTCAGTGGCCAGTTATCTATGACTTAAAAGCACAAATAAACATACTCAAAAACTACTTCTGTATGAATACATATTAGCTATAATCTACTGCTTTCTGTCTCAGCACAATAAACATTGTCTTAGTTATTACTAAAGCATGCTGCAGGCACAAACAAATGATGCATACATATATACATACTGACATGTATATGTAATTTAGTGCTCAACTACCATTGAATAAACTATCTTTTCTTCCTGAACAAAACTTGAAAATGAATGTCAGACACGAAACACATTAGCTACCATGGACTCCTACTATATGAAATGCCTTTTTAAACAGGAAATGGGGGAAGAGGACAAAGAAATTACAAAAATAGGTTGACTATTATATAAAGTCAGCCTATCCCTCCCACAGCTCTATAGGGTGTAGATTTTATGCTGGCAGATCCAATAAATGCTTATGACTGATTAAACCATTTTTATGTTTCCTCATCATTCACTGCATATGATTTAAATTCTACCCTATACGTCCATAGGCTTTCTCCCTAAAATATAGCAGGCTAGATTTATTTTGAGTTTTCACCATCAGTGTACCAAATATTTAGGGTACCACCAAAACTGTTGATAACTGAAAGCCCAATACCTTATTGCATGTGGGTTTCAGATGTAGACTTCTGCTTTCAGGTCACCATATTCAAATTGTATGTGAGGATCAAGTGCTGCTGGAGCTGTTTCACCAGGTTCAAGTAACTCTCTCTAAGAAAGGAAACCTGGCTCAAATCTATCACTGATTTTGATTATGTTAGGGTAATACAAGAATAGAAAGCAATTGGAGCATCCAGGTGCATAAGGAACCACGAAAGAGGAGACAACAGACAGTTCTGAGACTTCTGGACATTTTCCAGATGGAAATGAAGGCGTTGTTACTAAAAATCATCTCCTGATTTTTTTGATGAGTTCTTATATATGGTTTTGACATCCCTGTATGTCTAAAGAAATCAACAGCAACTTGGATCACTGCATTTTGCTTACCCCATCACATCACCTGTGACATGCATTGATGAACTACAATAGTCAAAATTTCTTGAAGATGTAACACAAAAAAGTTAAAAAAAATATGCTTGAGACTACCACACTTCTGCAAACTAAACAAAAGCTAGAACCTAGACCAGAAAACCTTTTTGTTTCTTTCAAATAATTTCTATACTTCCAACAGTTCAGAATACTCCAAAGCATTCAATTGTACAGCACAGATTTTTCAGCAGAGACTAGAAGCACATTTCCCCACCACCACCACTCACCTTTCAGAAATTACCTGAGAAGCAGGTGAGGATGGGGAAAATAAATATTTTGTTAGCCTAATACTCTCAGTCTTCTCCTGAAAGAGCCACAGCTAACAAAGAGATGGAGCTTCCAGAACCAAAACCAGAACTCAAGTTAGAGCAGAAAACAAGTCCCTAAATATTCATAAATCTGTTTCTCTGCTTAGTAATATTCAAACAAGAAATACTGACACTTTCCAACCACTTTTATAAGACTTACCAAAAAAAAAAAAAAAAGCTCAGGTCCACCACTAGGAGAACTCAGGTCCATCTTTTCACTATCACAACAAGAATTAAAATCAGAAATTGTTACTGTCTGAAAAAGTATTGGATGCTCCTATTTTTATTTAAGCATCCATGTATCTGTAGATTGGTGCTGTAAAAACAGGAGAAAAAAAAAGAGGATGCCTACAAATAACACTCCCTTCACACTGCATATTTCCCTTTTCAAAGGTATATTAGTATATCCTAAAAATACATAGGTAAACCTTTGTCATTATCTACAATTCAATAAATTACAAACCCTTCTTTTGCTATCTAAATATCTTACTGAATTCCATGCCTGTCTCTCCCTCCCCTCTCCCTCATGTACAATGAAAAATAGTACTTTATAAATGCATAAAGTAATCTTCCTTATCCTCACAAAAATCAACAGGCAGCATTAGCTAGCTTCCAGATGGAAGACAGCAGTTTGCTTCCAAGTTGCTGGACTTTGAATAATGCTATATAAAGTCAAGTATCTACTAGATGAAAAATTATCTGTCACAAATTAGCTGTGCAAGAAGTTACTTCAACATTTAAACTGCAGGAAATCCATAGCAAACCACAGCATTAACAGTCATAGAATCATAGAATCGTTTAGGTTGGAAAAGACCTTTAAGATCTTTCAGTCCAACCACTAACCTAACACTACCAAGTCCACCACTAAACCAATTAAGGGTAGAGTAATAATTTCATGTTTCCTGGCTTAGTGGCCAGATTATTTTTTAATGGAAGTCAGATTAACATATTTAATATCTTTTTGTACAGACACTTTAATTACCATTTATGGCAGTAAAAATCTTTGACCTGCTTACTGTTATTCAGCTATTATTTGCATTAATTTTTTCCTATAAGAGTAGATGTAGACATAGCATAGTCATTTTCCACTATAATTAACAAACATTTCACCCTCCAGTAAAACAAAACTCTTACTTTGGTAATCTTATCATCCTGTTTACAAAATAATGCATTACCAAATTCTACATTTTCATAAATTAACATATATGCACAAAATTATTAACAAACAGGTTTGAAATTCCTACTTGGGGCCAGCATTCTTAATGTACTTCCCCATAATTTTGGGGCATACAAACAACAAATAGAACAATCTCTCCCTTTCAACAGTAACAGTGAAGAACTGTCAGATGGGGATGAGATCAAGACATAACATGTTTGAGCAAAACAATAACCTAAAGGCCAACAATTTGCCAGCTGCAGATACCATATGCCAAAGTTTGTCTGCAGAACTGAAGAAATAACAGAAGCCATTTAACAATATGTAAATTTTCGTAAGATGTCCAAGAAGTAAACAGGAGAAGTTTAGTGTGTTAACAGATGAATTATGAAGTTGTGAACCTGTATTTCAGCATTCAAAATATTGATCAAAATGCAATTAAAAACAATTATCATGCAGGTACATGTTCCTGACATATTAGTTTTTTCGGTTTTTGTTTTAACAGGCTTTGATTAAATATATCCACACATCTAAACTCTACCCAACAACCATTAAGGAGAAATGGCAAAAATATTTGTTATGAAGTATAATATTACAAGGAATAAACAAACAAGCATTAAATGCATACAGACTCTCTCCCTTGGTAAGCAGTAATATTAAGTGACAATGCTACTGTCCAAATTAACTATGTAGATGCCGACTGAATTTATTTCTTTTACCTCCATTTCATCTCTTAAATTAAAAGTGGAGAAAACAGCATAACTACAAAGAAAGAAAACACTTACATGGAAACAAGGGGGAATATGAGTAGTAAGAGAAAATAAAAATAAGGAAGAAATTGTCAAGAAAGTGCAATTTTAAAGGCATGCAAGTTGTTACAGTGAACTTCAAGGAATATAATTTTAAACTGCTGAACATAATGTTACTGTTTAAAATAGTTACCATGGCTTTCAATTTTTTTTCCTTTTACTATTGACTATTCATTTAAGTTTCAAAAATTATTTTAATTACAAGAGTAGCTTCTGTCCAAGGTCACAAAAACATTTAAAGCAGAAAAGCTTTTTCTGTGGTTAAACAGATTTTTTAAAATGTCTTGCACACAAACACACAAAAAAAGAGATAGTCATTAATGACTAGTGTATCATGCTAGTTATCTCTTCCTTTATGATGAAGACACCTAACCATTAACAATCATTTGCTGATGTATTAACTCCTACACCAGTGCACAGAGTGTGTTATCTCATTCAGATGAGACCACTATGCCACATAAAATACTGCTATCCCAGATCACCTTAAATGCTCAAAACATGTCTGTCTTACTGCTTTCTTTTCCTTTTCATGAAAGAGCATATTAAAATAACCTAAAAAAATCCCTACAAATGACAGGAGTTAAATGGAAGAATAGCTGGGTTATAACTTTGAAGAAAATTAAGATTTGGATTCATAGAGCAAATGTAAATGATCATCTCAAACTAATTAGTTTCAAGTCTTTCCTGTCTGAAAATTGTAATGAGTTACAACAAATAACAACTGTCAGCAGATGCCTTTAGTACCTAGAGCAAGGATGCCAAAATAATGCGTAAAGATCTAGAATGCCATTGTTGCTCATAACCTTGCTGCTTTGGCACAATGGCTTATTTCTACAACAAAGCTCATCTGCCAGTGCAGAAGACAAATCTTTCTTCTGGCACGTGGGGGATGGAATGGTGGAACTGTGAATTTATTTAGGCCAGGTGACCAGGATTGCAGCCTTCAAGTTTTAGAGGAAGAATAAAATACTTCTAATCCCCTGAAGCCAAAAGTCCTTTGGAACTCTTCCGAGATGTTGCAAGATGATTATGAAACTGGCTACTTTCCCAGTCAAATGGCCTAGAAAAATCCTTATCTCTGAAGTTTCTGCTTGCTCCCAGGTAGATCAACCTGCCAATCCTGACCTTCTACCAGCTGGAAAAAAGCTGACTGTAACAGAAGCTACATAGGTGATATATCATCTGAAAGGGAAAGTGAAAACAGGAAGCAAAAAGTGTCAAAAAATTTGCTCCCATCAAACTCACCCCCATTTTTTCCCCCCATATATTCAGTATATACCAAAGTTGTAAAGTAAGCAGCAAAACTGTTAAAATAAATGTCAACAAACTTAAAATGCATCTAGCCTCTTTTAGAGGCTCCAATACATCTCCTTTCCCTACAAATATACTTTACAATTGTTTGATAAAGGGCTTGAAATCCACCACGTAAGTTTTCATATTACAAGACCAACAACAACAAAGTAAATGCAGTCATCACGACATTCCAGTGAACTTCCCACTGAAACTGCCCTAATCTCACCTGCAGAGGTGAGATTATCCATTTATGCTGTTACATGACATTAATATTCATGAAGAGAATGCTTAACTATAACTCTTCAATCACAAAAGAATACATCAAAATAAAGTAAGAACACATCTCTTAAATAAGACATTTTGTTCTCAGAATTATTAATGAAACGTAAACAGTATATCACTTAATTTTTAAAGTGAAAATAGCTTTTAAGAAGTGCTTACAATCTTTCAAGAAGGTTTAATCCAGAGAAGGAACCATTCTTCAACTCCGTTATTTTATTGTTACTCAGAATCCTGTAAACAAAAACGGACAAGGACAATACATCATAAATTTGGTAACAACATTATTTGCTGCAGCTTACACTTCTGGTGTAAATCTTTTCGTTTAACAGCTTCTCTATCAAACTACAATGCCTAGCTCATTGTCTGAGGTGTATATAACAGCACTGCTTAAATATTATGAAGGAAAAAAGAGGATTTTCTGTGTTATGTGCCCTAAGTACCATGCAAGCTTACATAATTAACATGAAAGAAAGTACACCCATGTAGGATTATCAAAATAAAACACAAGAATTGGCGTAATATAAAATAAAGTATTAAACAACCAATCTATTCATTCAACATTCCGTTCTTCTATACCCATTTTGGTTTTCAAAACCACATAGCATATCACCTGTTTCCCATTTCCTCTGCTGCCACCCTCAGCTACCCCCACACACCCACTTCTCCTATGTTGTGCCACCTTTCCCACCCATCCTTCACACGTTGATCCTTTTCCTCAATGCAATCTTTATAAGACATCTGCAGACAAGCTCAGCAAGCACTCCTTTACTTCTGTCTATCCTTTCTTCTCTTAAAAGACCACACAACAGCAATTTCCGTCTTCCACACGAATAACTGGATCAGGCCCATCTAGCCAAGTACCCTATTCTCCAATCACAGCCATCTGCAGGTGCAGATTATCCACAAGTTAGGAAACCCCTTGTATAGCTGGACGCGTCCTTACTTAGAAGGACCTGCTTTCTATATGGGTACATATTTCCCTGTCACAAAAAAAGCCTATTTTCTTTTTGAATCACGTAAAATTTTGGCACCCACAATACTCCTTACGAAATGTTTCGCAGTACAAAGCTCCATTTCATAAAGAACACCTCATCTCATTCGTTCTGAACACAGCTCCTACTAGCTTCATTTGATGCTCCGCGCTTCTTACACTGAAACAAGATGTAATCAGTTCCTACCTACCCTCTCTTTACTACGTGTCATTACGTAGAAACCTAGATGGTCTCTTGCCAGATGGAAGATTCGTATTTTACTTAATTACTCTTCACAGGAAAGTCATTTTGTGCCGCCTTAATCACTTCTGAGCTCTTTCCAGCTTTATTACACTCAAGAACTTGTGCAGTAAGACCACCAGAACTGAAATAGTATTCAACACACAGACAAGTCACAAATCTACACAGTGGGATAACGATGTTCTGTTTTGTTTCCTACTGTTTTCCTAGCAATTCATAACATCTGATCTGCCTTTACCACTTGTACTAAGAATTGAAGATTTCTAGTCACCTCAGTGCCCATCATTTTCATATATGCAGAACTGTTAGCGTCCCCAATACAATTTTTGTTTTTCTACAATGTGCTGCTTCTGCCATTTTATTGCCCAGTTATTAGTTTCATAAACTTCCAAAATTCTTCACTTTACCCTCATCCTTACTACATCAAGCAACTCACCAAACTGTCAACCCCCCTACGCACACTGTTTTTACAGGTCATTAAGAAATACATTGTGCGTTACAGGTCTCTAAGACTCCACTCCACTGAGAAGGCTAACCATTTACTTCCACATCCACTTCTTATCCTTCAGCAAGTCAGCTGTTCATACAATGATTTTCGATTTTAGCCTGACATACTATTTTCATGAAATGCTTTTGGCGAGGGACTGAGAGATGCCTTTTGGAAAAGTATTTATGTCTCTTTATATCAACTGGATCATCCTTGTAAATATTTTGCTTATTCTGAAGAACTCCAAAGGTTTGTGGGGAAGAGCTTTGCATTACAGGAGATCTAAATTTACTGAAGTACACCTCTCTCTCTTTATCCAAGTATCCAATATATTTATTATAAATTCTACTGATTTGTTCAACACAAACAGCAGACTTGGAACCATGTATCTCCCCTTAAACTCCTGATGCACTTAGAAAAATCAGCATTTGCCATCCCTCCAGTACTCAAAAACTAAGTTCATTCTAAACAAGACTAGACGTTCA
Organism: Pelecanus crispus; assembly: GCF_030463565.1. Classification (NCBI taxonomy): domain Eukaryota; kingdom Metazoa; phylum Chordata; class Aves; order Pelecaniformes; family Pelecanidae; genus Pelecanus; species Pelecanus crispus. Next base: position 67,714,793 of record NC_134646.1, on the reverse strand, counting down.
TCATTTGACTTTTTCATCCCTGAGTTCTTCTAAAAGCTCTCCAGTGCACACCATCTTGTCCTGGAAATTTATTCACTCCGTCAGTTTGTTCCACAACTTCTGCTACAGTCACTTCAATTTCAGATAGGTCCTCTATCAAATGCATCCTGCAGATCCAACGTGTCCATGCACTTCTTCACTTACACCAGTTACATCTTCAGGCTGGGTAACTACTTCCACACTTACAACTCCCACTAGGGGATTTCTTTCCAGTCTACTACATCTTTCAGATATCTTTTACAACAGCCATGAGCCAAACACACTCACACACACACACCTTTCCTCTGATGCATAAAATTTATTATCTAACAACAAGGATTAGTACTTCAAAACACATCATGAATAAGATAAAGCTAAAATACAGAAATACCAATCTATGAAAACAGCATCATTTTGACACAACCATATATTACGCTAAGTAGTTTTCTTCTCCAGGTTTCTCAAAGATTGCCTCAAGCCTCTGTGGTTTAGACAAACGCAGGGCAGGCAATTTTTTGTCTCAAAGCTCTGGCTTTGAGTCAACGTCTCTCAATCTCACGTACACAGAATCAAGACAGCTGAACAAGTTATTTGAAAATCTTTCCTTTTCCAGTCTGACAGATGGAAGGTTTGAAAGTTCTTGAAGTTAAGATTAAATTATTCAACCAACGTAACAGTTCTGCTGCTAAAAGGAGGAGATCCCATTCCCTCTCCTCCCCTTACAGTCATACCATGTATTTCTGCAGCTCATCTCAAGTCATCCCTGGCGCCCACTGCTCCACAAGCAATGAATGTTAAACTACACATTTACCCAAGGCATCTTCCAAGAGATTTACACGTCAATCACAAAAGCGTGATCAACATAGTACACTACACAGTCAGCTAATCCCAGGTGAAGACTGATCACAGGAATGGTGGAAAGGGAGAGAAAAAAAAACCTTAAAAGTATACTGAGAATTTGCTGTTGTATGTGCCTCTAATGCCTGTAACATCCACTACAGTGTCAGCTGAGAAAATTTGCTCTTGTGAAAATACAGTTCTAGAGTCAGATACATTAAGCAACCTTACAGGAAGGAAAGAAGGAAAATTGTCCCTTGGCTGCAGCTGTGATAACCTAGATGACCAATGAAACACAGAGAATATTTTTAAAACACAGATGTACAAATCAAGGAAGCATGGGTAATCTTCAGAAATCTACATGTATTTCAAGGAATCTTTGCATCAAGGAAGGCCCAACATGTAACAGAAAACCAGAATACACATTTGCAAGACTACAAGTTTGGTAATAACAATAATAATCTACAACTTGGAATGCCTGCAAAACTAGTAAAATTTAACTGAAGCATCAAAATCACATATCCTAAAGTCTTTGAAACTACTTTCACTTCCACTCAAAGAGAAAAAGGTTTCAACCTAAATAGTATTATTTGTAAAAATGGTAGGTACAGGATTCATTCTGCAAAACAAATCTATTAGACCAAAGTACATATTTCAACATTCTTCCTGGTTTCAGAAACGTATGCAGGAAGAAAAACAATAATATATAAAGAAATCAATGAAGGCACTTATAAAAAAAACTCATTAATAGTTAATGCAAAATGAACATAAGGCATAACAGCAGCAGCAAGAAAAAACACAGGCCATTTTCAGCCTTATGGAGAAAGTAAGAAAAAAAGAAAAACAAAACAAAACATGAGGTTCAGAAAACATCCAAGTCAACACAAGCAAGCAAGCAAACTAACTACAATCTTTGGTAGCACAGAAATAATCTGTATTTCAGTTGTAATTGACTTCATCTTAAGATTTATTGATTTTACCTGTACTTTTTCCAGAAAAAGGAGCTATTCAAAATGGAGCAGAAACCACTTCAAAACTAGCTATAACTGACTGAACTAAATTTAAACTAAATAAAAATTACAGTTCTGTAAAAAAAAATTAGTTTTCTGACATTGCCTATAAAATAATAGGCCTAAAGTAGAAGCCTTTGAAAACGTGTGCACTAGGTAAATTTCTCTCTGGAGTGTGATGTACAAATTACAGTCAGCCTGATTTAGTATTTTCTCTGCAGAGGCTGTTAGTTGCTCAACCATAAAGGTTTAGTACAATAAATGATAGATTTTACAACGCTCCATATAACCTAAGACATTTCATCACACTTAGAAATGTTGTAAGTGTAATCTTTTAAAAAAATGCAGTTTAAAACTTGCTATTAATATATTTAGTCTATACATTATTCGAAGTGTTAGGGGATGTGGCATAAGACGACAAAACACAATACAGCATTCACCTCAAAGTAGACATTTTATAGTCACTTTGACAATTTCTGTGCATTAATGTACAGTGAAATGATGGACTATTATGTACCACTTAGACACAAAAAATTATTTGTGATCAATAATAATTCTAAGTTACTAGTTTAAGACCATAATTTTTCCTAAGAGGCAAGTAATTCTGAAAATACACAAACTCTTCCATCATTAGGAAGTTTAAAGGGAAAATGGTAGACAGCTACAGATCTCCACTCATGTCCATCTTGTTCAACTCTCCTTTAACAAGTGACTTTGCAACATAAATGATGTACCTGGAGATTTCATGAAGGGGTTTCCATAGCCCAATGTCACTGTTGCTCCTCCATATGTCTTACAAGCTCCGTAACAGATTTCCACTTCCCCCCCCCCCCCCCCGCCCTTTTTAAATGATCAACAATACCTGCTTGGAACAAATGCATTTTGCTTGTCCAACCCTTACATAACGGAAAATAAAACATGGAACTACCGCATGCAAACACCTCACAGCCTCAGGAATTAACACAAAAAGCTTGGAAAAGGCAGATGAAAAGTAGGTTCTAGACAGCATTATGGACAACATCTCAAGTCACCTTAAAGCAACACATTTCCCTCTCCTTTGACTTAGCAGAATGGTTGTAGAAACAAAGAGGTGATCTGAAACAACACACCCCAAGAAAAAAAGATACCATCCCCCCCCGCAAACCCTCAAACCACCCCCCCTTTTCACCCATTCCAAGAACACTGCTGAAATGTTCCTTTGTTGAATATAGCTTGGATCTGAAAGCCCTGTTTCCATTTTGCTCCATAAAGTGGCAGAAGAATTTGGCAAAACTCTGCAAAGAAACTCAACTCTGTTTCTTACTTACTGGTGAGACCTTTAGCAATAGATGCCCAGTTGCTAGCATGCAAAACATAACTACGCAGTCAAACCCAAAGCGTGGACTTTGTTCTACAGAGTTTTAGCAACAGATACTAAAGGTGATGCAATCATCCTTTGCTTTTTGATACAGCAGCGGGGGGGGAGTGGGGGAATCAAGGCTTGATTTGTTTTTACCATTAGAATAAGGTGATAAGCGCTAAGTGAAAAAAGTTTTGTTCTATGAAACAATTTTGGCTTATCGGTCATAGAACCACCATCACTAAGACAGCAGTCAACTAGACAGGAATTGAGAATCCATCTTCAACTTCACAAATGAATCCTTTCATAGGATACTATTAAAATACACACACATCTATTAACAATATCACAAAATAGCCAAAATGGTCTCCAAGAAGCCTGTACAAAGACTGGGAAACAGCATAACTTTTAGCTGAATGCTGAAGTAGCTTTCAGAACACCTTTTAAGAGACTCAAATAGAGAGCCAGGAAATAGAAAATAAATCAGATCATTTCATGATGACGGCTGTATACTCTAAGGACTAGGAAAGCGGCCACCAGCAAAAATTGGACTAAAATAACCATCTGTACAACCAAAAAAATGCTTTCTGCTGAAAGCCGTGAACATGCAAAAAGAAACAAATTTTTCAAAGTTTATCTTGTAGATGCTGTGATTTAACAAGGACATAAACCAAATATTTTTCAACAGTTAGTATTTTGCCTTGTAGTGAGTTACTGGTGTCAAAGGGAAAGAAACCTAAGTAATGGACTGAGCAGAACATGAACAGTCCTTGCTTAAAAGTAGCCCTGAAACGAAAACACTGCACAAGCTATATACAGAGAAAGAATTATGAATCTTTCCAAAGCCCTGAACAAACGGAGACAGTATTTTCCAACTTAATAAAAACATTATAATTGAGGAAGCTTAGCAATGAAACATTTACAAAAGAGAAGTTTGCAACAGATAAAAGATCTCATGTGTTATTTCATTATTATGCACATTAAACAATATTAAGATTGTAAACTAAAATACTCAGAAGTAATGACATTACAGAATTAAAACTATGTCTATTTATATCGCTCCATTTCTAACTGGGAATGTGATAACTTTATATGATGTAATGATGGACTTTTTTTTTTCCCCCCTACATAATCCCTGCATCATTCAAGCAACAATGCTCAATTTGTGCACTGCTATTCAAGATATTTTTTCTTGATATTCAGTATGTGGCAACATGCTTTATTTACTGCCTTTCTTTAAGGACAAACCATTCTTTAAGGACAGAAATTCTTTATTTCTAGTGAAAAACAGTGCTAATCACTGGAGTACCTCAGTGAATATTCTACGTAAAAATTCTAAATAAAAATCATGTTAGAAAAAGGACAGAACTGAGGGGCAAGACAGAATGCAAGAATGAGTAGCAATGTTGCGAAAATGATACTACTGAAATTCTTGTGAAATTATGACCTTACCAACCAAACCTCTCTTTCTAGTACTTATCCCAGGTTGAAAAGCCTACCTAAGGGAAAATTAAGAGGACACAGCAACATTCAGTTTCTTCCAACACTAACTCTGAGTTGCTGTTTCTAAAGGTAACCAAAAGCACTGATAGCCTAATCCTTGTGATATATCCCCCTTCTTATCTGTAGCATCTGCATTAGTTTAAGAGACTATGATCAACTTTTTCTGTAGTAACCCTCCTGTATTACTCCCCTCCCTTCTGCTCCCTCCTGAGTTTCCCATTTCTTATCCACCAGCTGTACACTCTTTAGGATTCTCACTGACTTGCAGTTTAGTGCAAGTTTACCCTACCCCTCCAACCTCCATACATACATGCCAGAGAGTAACTCGCTTCACAGGGAATACTGCACACACACAGATGCCTAGCCAGACTATCCTAACTTAAGCTGTTACAGCCAATACATTCTATGTGTCATATCACAGTAGCATTAATTATAGCATATGCCGTCACACCCCGTCTCACATGTATTTACATTTCCTATCAGGCATACGAGCTCTCTAGAAAGTGCTTTGTCTAGACACATTAGCAAGCACTTCCTGTCAACTGCTGGCACACGAAGATATATTTTCATAAAAAAATGAGATCCTAATCCTACAGGAGTCAACAGGTTTTAGATAGTTTTGCTCCCTGAACGAACTAGGCATGGAGCCAGACAAACGCTAATACAGCAGCAAGGCGGGGGGAGGGGGGGAGGAAATAAAATTAAAAAACCCACCCACACAGCAAGAGACTGGGAGGTGAAGGTACAAACACGCCAGCTCCAGTTCAGGCTATAGTTTCACAGGCAGCTGGATGTGGATGTAAATTTCCACACTCAGAGGGGGAGATCTCCTTTCCCCTGCCCTGCTCCTGATCATTCCTGTGACAGAAGCAGGAAGAGAGGGTGGAAGGGGACCTCCCTCCTCCAGCACAGAGCTGTAAGGTCAGCTCACTGCAACCCAGAGAAACTTCAATGAGCCCATCCACACAAGATTTTGAGAACTAGTTTAAATTCCTGTTAACACCAGAAGCTGTTATCCTAAAACAACAGTTTGAGATACTAGAAACAGATGTTTGGGATGTCTTACAGGATGCTTTTAGAAATCTGAGCATAACTCGTAGACTCTGCCTGACACTAAGTTTCAGGGTAAAACCTATTCTATAACAACATGGGCTAACTAGTAACGAGTTCTTATATCCGACAGAAATAAGCCTTTATGTTCATCTCCTCAGATGGAAACAGCATATCGTGTGGACAATACCAGAAGAGTTTTCCCAGACCATGTTATAGCACTACCATTTCCTTATACGATCCATCTTCTACTGGCATCCAGTCACTAATCCTGCCTTGACTGATTTTGTGGGTAGCTGCAGAATTTCCAAGAATTCGTGCCCATCTCTCGCTAAGCCAGTTACACTCACCCTTCAGCACCTTATCTGCTCTGCCTTCATTCCCTCTGAAGTCCTTCTGATTCCCTATCTCCATAACCAACACATCCATTCAAAGAAACCCTCCCTCCCCTCTCAACTCCTCCCCAACTCTCAGTAGTAGTTTCTGACTTTTATTCCAATCTTCCTGCCTTTCTTCGCTCTGTATCTAGACCCTATCTTCCCTCCCTCTACCTGAAAGCATCTTTTTTTCCCTAGAATGAACTGACCTAGCAGAGGACACAGACTGTACTTTTGGGCAAAGCACGTGAAGACAGCGTAGCCCACAGCCACCTAGAGCTGTAAGTCTGGAGACTTGCCTGGATGAACCCTACAACACACTGTCCACTGCAAACGGAACTGTGGAATTAAGCTGCCTATTCCTTAAACATCTTTAATCAATCTGCATTTATTATGTTTGGTTTGGTTGGGTTTTTTTCCCCAAAAAAGCTCTTAGTTGGTCTGCCTTGACAAAAAGGTCAAGTTCCCACTCCAAAAGCAACAACTCTGCAGCCCTGCCAAAACTGGCTGACTAGCTTGGACCACACACACCACCAAAGCAACTGCTCTACTTTGGGACCTAGCAGCTCTGCACCGCAGTGCACTGGCATCCCATTCACGCTAAGGCAGCTTGGAGATCTGTAGGACAGTACTGCACTGCACCACTGGACATGCCCTGTGTCAATACCAAAGGAGGAGTCACAACACAGTAATGCACGTGAACAGTAATTAATGGATATAATCTGACATACTGTAGGACTTGAAGGGCAGTGAGACATTGCAGTTTTCACTGCTGAACAGCCAAACAGTGAAATCCAAAGGTGAAAGTAGAATTTTCACCTATTTACTGTGTTAAAGACTAAAGATATTTGATTATTTAAGATTTTACAAATTCATATTTGAAATTCATTATCTCACTGCAGAAAGCAAAACCCACAAAAACATACTTTAGTTCTACAGAGAATTTCCCTGAAGTTCTTAAATTTAAAACAATTTATTACTGCTAATGAAAAGAAATGCTCAACTGTTTTTAATCTTCATGGATTAACTACTGGTACAAAGAAAGCATTTAAACTGTATAGATTCAAAAACCATAGAGACTATTATGGTGAAGATAAAGACTAAATAAGGCAGTAATGACAAATCCATGAACCTGCCACATATCTGGCCCATGCAAAGTACATATGGGAACCATTAAACTCTGAAAAATCTAATCTTGCAGCTCCATACCTGTTTTAAATTACAAAAATAACCTCTGAAACATGAACAAACTGCAAGCAAAAAGGAATGAGACAGATGTAGTTACTCATTCTTCATCACTGCAGCACAAATTCTAGCTCTATTTCTTTAACTCTTGGCATTAACTTTTAAATTTTAGCATTTTGCAGTTTTGCCAAACTGAAACAAAAACAGGAGTACTACTGATCAATGAAAGAAAACAATAAAAGAAAAAAGTATTAGTCCTGAAGATCAAAATCTCTCTTCCTGAGGCTAGATACAGCATAACACACTGAACATTTAACACTCACTGAAGGGCTAAGGAACGCAAAAAGGGCATTGCTTATATGGATATCCTCATGGAAATAAAGGTATTGGGCAACTCTACATTAATGATGTGGCTCAGAGAATTAAAAAAATTAATTTGTCCTCATTACAAAAATTTAAATTTGCTCCCAGAATTTTGCGTACCTTATCTCTGTCCTCCTCCCGTATTTTTAACTCAGCAGTGATCAATACATAGCTCTCATTCAAAATCTGAACTCCAGGCTTGTAACAACTGCCTACAGTTGTGTCTATGGTACAGAAGCCATATTTCTAATTACTTCATGTATTTAATCAAAAGTACAATAATCTCATTGTGAAAGGCACCTAAAACAATTTTTTAAAATGCTTATATAGAAGAATAATCTTTAAAAAAAAATCAGTATGCATCAATACAATCATTATTGCATGAAGACTATTACCAGTTACAACCCACCACATATGTTAAAGCCATTACTGCAACACTAAAAGAAACAAGAGGACGCTATTCAAACTTGACTGGGTATCCCAGTGGATATGTATTAACAGTGTAATATGATGTCTTCCAAAGATGAATAGTTATTTAGGTAGAACAAAATACTGCAATTTAGAAGAAAATGCTGTTCAAACTGTGACCTCAGAATTTTCCTGCAATACTCAAATTTACACAAAAGCGTACACAATCATAAAAGAATACCATATGTATTCAATATCCTATAGCAATAACCCCACAATAATGCATCAGTGTTGGAACAGGCAAAGCCTGAATCTGATTTTGAATGTGCATTGCTATCTTGTCAACAAGGTAAAAGACATACACAAAATCTGATAGATGTCTACTAAACAGGTCTACTTGAATACAAGCGTAATAGAAAATGAAACATCAGTAATGATTTTTTGGAGCCAGATGCGACCGGTAAAAAGGCATGCACAAGTACTTGTGATTTACTAAATTGTGGATACAACAGTTCTCAAGTACTGTCTCTGTACTGACATGTGTTCATGAGAAAAGTGTATTTTGCATAGTCCATGCATCCACCAACCAAAGGAAATTTTAAGATAAGTTTTAATGGGAGGTATTAGCTCTTTGTGTCTTCAGAAAATGTTATCACTGCCCAAGTTATTAGTGCTGAGCTCTTACAACAGTCTAAAATAGACTATTTTAACAAAAAAGGGATTAGCTGTCAAGAGTACCTTCAAGTTAGTAATGGAAATGTACTTTAAAAGAAAAGGCAAACATCCACAGAAGATATTTACTATGCCTATACTTCCTGTTTGTCAATGTTTTGGTAAAGGACTCTTTTTTTCCAAACACATACTAGAGAAAGGCCCAACTAAGTAAAACAAAGGAAATTACAACAGTCTAGCAAAGCATCAGATCATGCCTCAAAAAAAGAATATTAAGAATCATAAATATAAGTCACTACATAATATCTATTTGCTTTACTTTTAAAAGCCAAAGAGTCCTTTTTCTGTAAGGAAAAAATTACTCATGTAATTATAATGTAATCACACACTGTGAGATGAGTGACTCCTTGCAATGAGTGAGCTTTTGCTCTGAAACTTTTGGAATTTAGGAATTTGTGTTATGAATGGAAAGGCTGCAGAGATATCTGGAAGGCCAAATAAGTGTGCCCTTCAGCTGCTTAATGGATGTAGTTTGACATGAGTGTATTTAGGAGCTGCACAAAAACTGTGACATTAAAGATGTTTCTCAACAGCAACCCAGTTAAGCCTATCTTTGAACAGTTCTGAACACAAATCTAGGCTAATGCTCTGGCTTGTAAATGCAAACATTGATACTCATATGTTCCTATCAGGATAAGCGGGTAAGCAAAGTTCTTTGCAGACCAGTAACGCTCCTGATTCAGAAACACAATTCTTTACTGAATATATATGCTTTTCCTCTGTTTACACAGATTCCTATTCCTACAGAATGACCTATGTGTAACGGGTAACTAAAATTCTCAACAAGTAACAGGGACTACAACTTCATGGGCTTGTCTTCAGCGGAATTACACATTCTCTTCTAAAGAACGAAGTAATGGTTAATATCCAACAAGTTATGACATCATCATTTGAGCTTGCATCAAAGAAACACAACAGCAATGCATATCTTATTTCAGGCTTCTATTACAAGAGTGCATGTCTTATTCAAATGTGAATCATGGCAACAGCTTCAGTATCTACTGAAATACAGAGCATGTCAGACAAAGCATCAAGTTACATTCACCCAGTTATGTTATTTTCTCACCAAAAGCATCTCATCTGGCTGGTTAAACTACAAAGGTCAAAGCCATCTATGGTGTTTATGTAGACTCACTCTTCATTTGCATCCCAATCAATTTTTATTATATAAGGCTATGAAACAGTCCCTTCCTTAGCTATAACTAAACTTGAATTCACCTTGGAATTTGACCTAACTGCTCAGTAAAGCACCATCTAATTCTACACGGATTCTAAAGGAATCTCAATTTACAGTACTGCCAGAAATCCTAAACATTACTTATTCTCCCATGGACATCTCTCTATACTTTAATGCTGCTCTTCCAGTGTTTGCTTTCCTTCCTCAATCATGAAACAAACTTACTCTGTCTCTTATCAATTGAAATCAATTTAAGATATTTTTGCTGAACTGTAACTAAGTAACACTGACCTAAATTACTAGCACAATAAAATGTTTTGTGGCAAACAAAGGCCAAGGCATTTCATAAATTAAGTGACCTTGCCCAACTTATCAATATTATTGTTAACCACTAACTACAATGGTGTGCAAGAATGAAAGAACCTGGCCAGCATCCTCAGATGCCACTCATTTAACCCAGTTTCCACTATTTCTCTTATTTCCTCACTTTTTAGAGAGTTTTGTCCTTAAAAATATTTCACTGGGAAAAAAAAAAATTGTAAATGCTAAATGCACAGCAGCTGATCTACTGAAAGCCTATGAGTTTGATCAGTGATAAGGATGGAATTAGGATTTCTAAAATGAATATAGTCACTTTATTTGAGTCATTCCTAGCTCACTCAAAAACCAAAAAGTTATATAAAGCTATATAGGTCCTTGTACTTAAAATCGGTTTGTGCAAAATAAAGTCAACATAAAAGAAAATTAGCTGAATTAAAATGCAGCTGATCTACACAACAGTGATCTATTTTCAGCTACTTATCTCTTCTGTGATCCAATAATCCAAAAAGCTATAATAGAACTACTACTTATCTTAATAGAAGAATCCCACAAGAATCAAGATTCAAGATAACTCCGGGCAGTTTGACTCTAATCAGACAACCTTCCACTATCCACCAAGTACTGCAATTCTAAGTATCAGCTTGGAAAAAAAAGTAATTTTTGGCAAAAGATTAGATAACGATTAACCCAGCCACTACTAATCAACATGTTAGTGAAATGGCACTTGGCAACACACCCTATAAATCACGAAAACTTTCTAACCAGGTTAAGATGGATGCAGGGAAAAAAAAAAAAAACCACACCTCTGAGATATGGAAAGTCATGCCTCAAAAATCAACAAACTTGAAAGAACCTGAAACACAACAGTTATTGTGTCCACTCTCTAAGCAAAAGCAGGAGCATTAGTTTAATAATCTTTGCCTTTTATTTAAGCAAAATTTCAAAGTATGCGTTCGTATTACTTGTTTCAACACAATTACAATACTTACTACAAATAATTAAAAAAATCACTTTGGTTCTTCCTTTGTCTATTAAAAAAGTTTAAAAGGGAAAAATAAATTTCAGAAGTTATGCAGCGGGGTTGGGCTAGATGATCTCTCAAGGTCCCTTCCAACCCAAAGCATTCTATGATTCTATGATGAACTACAAAGGCCAGTTAAAACTGAAAGCAACTAATTAGTGTATGTAGATATGCTCTAGTTACACTCTAGATAGTGAAGGAGTATGAAAATCAAGATGAAAGATGAACCATTCTTCCAAATTCTTCTGCCACTGCAATTATGAACAAAGGTCCATTCACAGCAAGGCTGCTGTGTTTGATATCTGCTTGTCTTTCACAGCAATCAGAGCTGTCCCTGCAAGTTTTTTGAACCAAAAGACCTCCACAGTCAACTTCAGCGTATCAACCATACTAACATCTACTTTTATCAAAATTTTAATGGATAATACTATTTTTTTAACAGTTAATCAGCTGCAAAGCATTTGAGGCTAGCAAAGACTAAAATGGATTTATTGATCAAACAGCCATCACCACCTACTTGTTGCTTTCTTTTCTACTTCACAAACTTCATATACGAATATTTCTGGTCACTTCTCACGGGTCATTTAGGAATATTCTCTGAACCCTTGCAGATTGCCAAGCGAGAACAACTACTTTATAGCCTTAATCACTTCCCTTTTTTTGGCTTTCCCTTTTCTCACAGGTCCTGATCCATGCATCTGACACTGACTGGGTCCACACCCCACTAAGACTCCCTGAAGGAAGCCCTTCCTTGGTGTTTCAGTGCTGCCAAAATTCACAAAAACAGCAGTCAGATTGTTCTTCACATGACAGAACTATATATATTCTGTGCTTATTAAACTCGGATTATTGGCAGATCTTTCAAACCTGTGATTTCCAGTTAAGTAGATAAAATATCTTAAGCTAGACCCCATAATTCCGCTTCTTTTCATCGATTTTCTTGCATAGTACTTGGTCGCACTTGAGTCTTCCCACAGTAACACAGGTACTTTAAGGCTCTCTAAAGAAGGGACAGGGTTCCACTTTTAGGACCATCCACTGATGAAATCCAGTGCTGCTGATGTCCCTGCCCATGGCTGGGGGATCAGACTCGATGATCTTTAAAGGTCCCTTCCAACCCAAACCATTCTATGATTCTATGAAGTTCTTTGATGGAGTGACCAGTTAATGTCTCAGGAAGAAAAACAACTTGCAAATCCTTCCTTTACATGTGCACACTCATGTCTAAGTAAATAGCAACAGGTTTCTTACTTTGGAATAAGTTGCATATCCTGTTTGAAACTTGTTATTCAAATGGATGAGCTAGGATTGCCTCCGCATAAAAAGAGCACGCCTACTGCTCCGTGGAAGTAAATTGACCTTTTTTTTTTCCAAAGAAGAAACAAAATAAATCCCTTCCGCTGGTTTTATCACCAGCTGCAGCGAACAGGTTGCTGTTTGCTACCGCCAAACTTCAGGCCCCACCTCGCCTACTGACTCACGCGCTCTATCAGCGCTCGGTTGCTAAAACTACCTCAAAGCGCAGTACTCCGAAGCAGAGCTTCTCCTGAGATGGAAAAAAAAATTAAATTTAGGGAAGTTTAAGAACAGGAGGGCGGGGGGGGGGGTGGGGGGGGGATGCCGCCCGTCCCACCAGTGAGTAACGGGACGCTTCCCGCCCCCCCCCCCCCCCCAAAAATCACCACCCCAGGAAGCTATGGGGAAGCATTAAAAGAACAGCCAAAACAAAAAAAACAACGCTCCTGGGGCTCTCCCCGGCAGCACATGGGGTCAAGCGCGCCCCCACCCCCCCCCCCCCGCCGCCGCCCCCATTTTACCTCAAGCCAGCGCTCCCCCCCCCCCATCCACGTCGCGCCAAGACCCCCCACCCGCGGACGGTACTCACAGGGTGACCGTCCGGTTAGGCAGCAGCTCGGGAGGCAGGACCTGAGCGAGCTCCAGGTTGCTGCAAACCACCTTCACCTCCACCGGGCCGCCGGCGGCCGCCGCTTTGCCGGCGCTTTTTGGGCGGCCGTCGTACTTACAGCCCGGGGGCAGCGCGGCGTCGCCACCGCCGCCCCCCAGCGCCGTCAGCAGCAGGAGCGCGGGCAGGAGCCCCGCCGGGCGGCGGCGACGGCGGCGGCGCGGCGGGCGGCAGAGAGCGCGGCGGCCCGGGGGCAGCATGGCGGGGCTCTGCAGGGCCCCGCTCCGCTCCTCCGCAGGCGGCGGGGTCGGCCGGGCCGGGCGGGAGAGGATGGGGGGGGGGGGTTCGCCTTGGCCTAGCTCCGCGGGGGCGGCGCCAGGCGCGGCCGCGGCGCTGCCGCCATGTGGTGCCGCGGGGGCGGCGAGCTGGGGGGGGGCGGGCGGGCAGGAGCCGGGGCCGCCACCGCCGCCCTCGTCTTTGTGTCGGGGCCGGGCGGGCTCCACGCAGCGGCAGCAGCGCCGCCTTCCGCCAGTGCCGGAGCCCGGCCGGGCCTCGGCCCCTCTGCGCAAGCGCCGCGGCCGCCACGGCCGCCACCGCGCCTGCGCGCCGCCGCGTGAGGTGGCCGCGGCGGGGAGGTGCTGCTGAGGGGGGAAAGCGCCCTCCCGACGGCAGACCCCGGCCCCTTCCGCCGCCGCCGCGCCCTTGGCAGGGCCGTCGGCAGCGCTGGGCCTGCCCTCCGTCCCGCCGCTCCCCGCAGCGGCGGCGCTGCGAGCTGTCGCGACCTTCCTGCCCCGGCCGCCTCCGGCCGGAGCTCCTTCCCCGGGGCGTTGCCTGTTCCCCGATGGCCGGTGGCTCTGGGCCCCTCAGCGTTCTGTAGAGCCGAGGGTCCCTTTGGCACCTCGTGGGCCGTGTCCCCCTCGCAGGAACAGGGTGGAGCGCTTTGGTTTCCCTCTCCTCTGCTTCCATGCCTTTCCTCTGGCCCCCAGCTCCAAATCTTTGGTCTTGCAGGAGGGGCTGTTCCCGTGCATGCTTTGTGGAGAAAGGATAATCCCCTGCCTAGGTTCTGAATGGCTTTCAGTACTCTAAATGTCTTGTGCTTGCAAGACATTTGTCCTCAAATCATCCCTGTAAAATGAGGTAACCCTGGTTTTCCCACTTGACAGCCAAAGAGCCAAAAGATGGAAAAAGTTGCTTCAATATCATCAATCTCAAATGTAAAAAAAAAAAAACCAACCTACCTACAATGTGTCTTTTCATTGCACGCTTGGGACTGCTTTTCTGGGTGTAGGTAGGTCACGTTCTCACATTTCTCTGCAGCCAGGACAGCCAAGCACAAACGCCTTTGTGCCAATGACAGCTGAAATTCTCAATATGTTCCTTGCCTCCGGTAGGTGTGAGAATAATAAAATAACTGTTACCTAACTCACAATTGAATTACAAGAACTGGCAGCACCTACTTTAAGAATTTTAAAAGAGACATTGCAGAACCCGTAGGAAGTTCTGGTCCCTAACCAAGGACTCACAATGCCCCGTCCTTACAGAAGAGCACTGGCAAATAACACCCTGCAAAATGCCTGTTATTGCACAGAAATACAATTTTAGGCATCGGCAATAATAGCTGCCAAAAAGAACCTTACAAAGTCGTTAACCTAAGGTGTCCTTGAATAATGTTGAACACTCAGGTTGCGACCCAGTTTTAAACATAACCTAATGAAAGATACAGGCAAACAACAGGAATTGTGGAATGGGGCAGGTGGAACAAGGTTACAGTAATAACATCACTACTACCTGGGCATGCTGTAGATACCCTTCACCCACCATCATGTTTTCTCTCCTCGATTGTATGGCCCCTTACAGATTAATATGGAACCTGTTCTACATACTGAAATTGTTGACCAGAATGCAAAGAGGACACAGGTCCTTGAACTTTAAATTAGGTTTGTGTGCCACTTAGTCACTCAGCAGGACCAACCTGATCTGGGTGAGGTGCGAGGCTGCTATTACACTTGAACTAAATTAGGTCAGGACACAAAATAGAGTTGACAATGCCTTTGTGCTCTTACGTTGCTGTTGTGCCAACTGTAAGAGAAGAAAGATCTAATTAGCATAAAACTCACCAATGTAAAGTTACTTTTCCTGGTTTGGGCTTTGTATTAAACACATTCAAGCTGCAGAGTGAATATTTATTGGATCAGTACTTTGTATCATGGAGCCCCATCATTTTTGCTGGCACCAGGAGTTTTAAAGCTGGATTGACTATATTAAACCATGGCCCAAGACACTTTTTCCCTCAGAAATAGTGCTGGGTTAAACAGTTCTTCCCTTTTGCTACTTTCTTCCCATAACCTTCAGCTATGTCAGTAACATGATCCAATTCACTGCACAGCTACATAAAAAGTTTGTGCCGGGTTAAGGATCAATGTGGAGATAGGGCATAGAGCTGCCTCTTCTGGCAGCGGAGCCAGTTTATGCCAGTTTAAACCATTGATCCCACCAGAATTTTGGCTTGGCATCGCCACGGTTTCAGCATAGCTAATCAAGCTTGCACTTCAGTGCTACTGAAGGGAACATTCCCATGTTTTTCTGAAGCTACTCGCTCCTCTCCCTTGTCTTGCATTTGTGGCAATGCATATGTTTTGACCCATAGGTCTCCAGTTGTATCAGTGAGATGATCCACATGGTCACATAATCTAAAGATGGTGATGGAAGTGGTGAACTGTTACTTCTGGTGACTGTGATCATAGACCATCTTAACTCTCAATTTTCCCATAATCCTGGAGAGACAAATTTCTTGCCACTGCTTTTCATCTTAATGTCATGTCCAATTCCTTTCCTCCTAATTTATAGATTCAAGTGTGTTACTTGCCCTTGATGTTTCTGAACTATCTGCTCTGTTCTTTCCACTCCACTGAAACCACCCCTACTAAGATCTCTAACTATGAATCCCAGTTGCAAAGCTCCTACAATTTTAAATGATGCCTCTGTTTAAACTGCTACTGTTGAAACCTTGAAACGTTGTTGTCTGTTGATTTATATTCTCTCAGTTTGTCTCCTTCTGCAGTGAATGTAATTCCAGGGCATATTGTTCCTCACGTGTGTTCAAAAAGCTTGAAGCCTTCAAGCAAAAGGCTCTTCTTGAAGGCCTGTGCTTTTACCCTCATCTTTCCTTTTTCATGCAAATTACTGCAGCTTCCATTCTGTGCCAAAGATTTGAAAATGTATTTTCTTACATTGACTCAGGAAAGCTCTTAATCCAAAACATATGTCCCACAGGAGTCACTTAACAAATTTCATGTGTGTTTTTTTTTAACTGTGATATACCTCTGTTAAGTTTATTAGATCACTACTTTTATTGTAGTTGTAGTGGTCTAAGGATATAAGGATAAAGTTACACTGTACGTCTGCTTCAAAAACCAAAAAGTCCTGTTCCTCCTAGCTTTCCAACAACCCCTCTACCTTTAGGTTATATGCCCTCGCTCTTGCTCCACCCGTGGTAGTCATCTAATTGTTCAATAAACTGATTCAACTCAACAAGTGAGCTAACCTTTTTCTGAGTTTAGTTTTCTTCCAGGTTATTGAGTTGAATCAACTCAGGGAAGGGTTAAAAGAGTGCCGGGGCTGGAGGAAGATGAGGGCACTATCGAAGGGAGTGGAACTTCCCACTTGGGCAGCAAAGTAAGCCATTGTATGTAACTTCAAGACAGACAAGGTCTGTAGAGGGAGGCAATATCTTTTATTATAGTAGCTGATACAGCTGCAAAAAAGGAAGCAAGCTGTTTCCAAAACTTACTGGCTATTGCTGGGATAGCAGTTACTCTAAAATATTGCCTTCTTCTCCAATTTTTGCTTCTTTTTCTGAACTGGAAAAGACCAAACTTTCTTTCCCTCAATCCCCTCATTCTCCATCAGTGTTGGTAATCTTGTTGGTGCTGGTAATGCTTTACTTGAGGTGAGGCATGTAACTTGAACTCTTTTGAATGCACTTTGCTTCCAGATTGCAAACCAGTATACTTTGTCCTTTTCTCTTGTTCCCCTTCCCTTCATAAAATTTGCCACTAGTACATTCAATTTTGAAAATTAGTTCTTCCTCTCTTCTTTCTAGTCAAGTAATTACTAACTTCTTGTATCCAAGATGTTAAGAAGGGTGTGGGGAAAAGGGGAAGGCAAAAAAATTCTTATCAGTGTTTATGTGTAAACAAAGGTAGCTTTGGCAGCACTTCAAATCCTTCATATGTCCTCAGGACACAGAGATAAATAGGAGCTTTTAAGTGATTTTCGTCTGTCTTTCATTCTGATTATTGTCTTTGCTTACTCCTGTCCTTTGCTTTTATCAGTTCAGGTTTCACATCCCTGCACATTTTTCTGGGCTATCATCACCTTCACTGAAATGATTTCTCCCTAATTCTCTCAAGGGACTCCCATGCTTCCACTACCTTCATACCTTCTCTTTTTTTTCCCACTGCCACAGTCTTCCACCTACCACATTTCATCTCTTCCCTTAATGGATTGGGACATCATCAGTTATGTTTTCTTTGCTACAGCAATTGTCAAGGAAGAGGAAGCAATTGGTTGCCCTCAGCTATGTCTGCAATACTGTGGTTATTTGCTATTCCAAGTACAGGGAGGTGATGATAACTGCTGGCACATGCTGGCTTGTTGTTAGTAACTACTAAATCCAAGCAGGCTCAGAGTCACCTTTCTACAAAAACTACTTCTTACACAGCTGCACGTTGTAGTATTATATCCCTGCCTCTGTCAGTTCACTGAGTTACCCCAAGCTCTGCTGTTGCTTGTGACAAACACAGGTATTCCCAGATGCTTGGCTGATGTTTGTCATGTTGGACATCCTCCATTTGTTCTCACACACAGAGATGTTCCCTGCAAGGCCCTCTCCCCAGTCTACTGCAGTCAAGGGTCAGAGATCTTCAGTGTCAGTAGTATAACTGGGAAAATACAGTTTTTAGACTCAGTTGGGAGTCTGAGGAGAAACACTATTTTCCTTTACCTGGTTGTTCCTTTAAGTAGACATATTTCAAGAATGCTTTGGCAGAATACCAAACATTAGTTGGCTTAGTTTGCATACTTCTTATGGAAAACTTTTTGGAAATGCTTAAAAGGAGAATGCTCTCAAAGCTGTTTATTTAGAAGTCTCTGGGTTTGGTTATCAATAAACGCCAAATTAAGCCATAATTAGACACTGAAATTTTGTATAGTAAAACTTGAAGTATCACCAGATGCACTTCTGCAGAAAGAACAGTCAGGCCCAGAAGATTTTCATGCTCGATTTTCATTATTTTCTTTGCCCTGAGTGAAGGAAAAAAAAAATATTGTGTGGATTCAGCAGACTCGTACAGGGATCTCACTCCCTTTCTGCTGTTCTAGTCTGTAATTGTAGATGGAACACTGACTTTGAAGTACAGCGATCACTAAATTTTGGAAAGCAATGTAAGCAGCTCAAAAATATGTAAAATATGTTGTGCAAGGGTTTTTTTGACATGCAATTCCATATCCACTTTTTCAGTGTTTCGCCTCCAAATACTTGTTTCATGTAACTTTGAAACCTCTTGGCTTTCTGTATATCTGATGTGAATTTTCAGTAAAATAAAAATAAAGCTACAGAAATATATATTTGCATGGAAGAGGAAGAGGTAAATATAGTTTTCATACAACCTTGCATTAAAAATTTTGCTAAAATGTGTAACTGTCATTTCAGCCCCTTTTGAAAAGATTGTCATCAGTTAGGCGCATTACTCAGCATTAATAAGCTTACAGGCTTCCAAGCAATAATCTACTAATAAAAATGGAAATAAAATAGTTTTCCTTCTATTCCTTCTTATACTTTGTTAAATACTTTAATAGGTGTTATAATGTAAGCAGGATCCAAACACACAGAGTTGTGGGAAAAATTAGCAGGGAAAAGAAAAGCTGAACTACTTCATTACTAACACATCAGTGCTTATGGCTGAAAAGAAGGCGATAGTATTCTGAGATGGTAGTGATTATGTCTAGCTAGATAGATGGGGATTTGCACTGTTGTGTGAACAACTCATATGAAAGAAAAGCTGTCTGATGCTTAAGCAATTCAAATGGTTCAGAAGTTAAACTTCCTTAACATGAATACTTTGAAGAATTTCCTTCACTCCCAAATCTTATCACCTTAGATTTTACAGAACATTAACTCTAGAAAAGTCCTAGTTTTATTGGCTGCGTAATGGCGCCTGAAGCAAGAGATTCTCTTTCTCTTCCCTGCACAGTATCTCAAACTCAGGCATAAAATTCAGAAGGAAAAACAGAAGGGAAAAGGCTAATGTGATAGTTAAAGAAAATAAAAAACACTACACTGGCCAGAGGCAAGCGGCAGCTGAGTCCCCCACTGACACGGGACTGTAGCTCAGTATCCTACAGGACTGAGCCGGGCCTGGGCAATAGTCAAAAAAGCAAAAGGAGGGAATGATAAGAAGCACATCTGGGCTCAGAGGTGTACCCGCAGCTGATGGAGCAGGAGTTACAGATATGTTGATGATAACAAGTAACATGTTGCCCTTGAGACAGAGGCTGGGGTCCTTGCTGTCAAGTAACCAAGATGCATCTACACCCCGTACAGCATAAAGACGCATGGCACAGTGAGTACCATGCAGAGATGCAAAAAAAGCAGTAAGTGGATAGGAGAAGCAATGTGTCTTACCGTGGTGCTCTTTCTGAACTCAAACCCATACCTTTCAGCAGGTGGAGCCACAGCAGTAGGTTATAGCATGCCTGTCTGGTTGCAGAGCTTACACTTCTGTCATTAAAAAAGTGATCTTTGTGGCACCCTCAGTTAGTCAATGAAAACACAGGCCAAACAATCTGCAGTAAGACTCGTACTGGTCTTTTCTCCCAGTACATTTTGTCCATAGGATTACTTTTACTTCTGATAAGCAACCACGAGCCATAAAAAATGAAGCAATAGGAAGCATAATAATAAATAGCAATTAATACATCATTATAGGTTTGCTTCTCAAGGCAGAAGGAAATGGGGAAAACAATGCATTTTGATGTCAACATCAGCAAAATTTCTGGATCCTAATTTTTGAGTACTTAATCATCCTGACATTTAGGCACTTTCATGGGAGCTTCAGCAGTGAAACTATCCAGGGAAAACTTTTTATTCAAGCAGGCCCCACAGACTACTCACTTTTTTTATTGTTTTCAAAACAACATGATTTTATCTTGATAAAAACAGCATGGTAAACATATTCCACATTGTGTTTTGTACTTCCCAGACATTTTTTCAATTGAGATTTATGTATTTAATTTAGGTTTCATTAAACAGCTATTATATATTAAACAAATAGCAAATACATTTTAAAACATATTTGCAGAATATTATGGCTATGCAATAGGTCCATACCAATTTCACAGTTATGAATCTATTACATAACTTTTAATCCTTGGTGAATGTTTAATAATCAGTATTCAAATAATATACATTAACTGTCCTATTAAATCTAAATTAATTGTGGCTCAGGGAATATTAATTTAAAAGGTTACCTATTTTCCTATCAGATCTGATCTTTGTTTCATATTTTTCCATTAAAATTAGTTTTAAAGACAAAGTAAATTTGTTTCATTTAGAATATAGTTACTAGGTGCTCTGAATACCTGTGAATCACGTTCTGGCAAGCTTCTCTGCCAGTAGCAGTATTAAAGATTCTCTCCCATTTTCTTCCAGTGTAATTAGCAATAACTGGAGATATAAAATATCACATATTTGTTTAGGAAAAGTAATCCTTATTGACTGAAGGAACTGACATTTAGCAGGTCATTAAAATATATGAGTCAAAATTTGACTGTGGGATTTGCATATTTTGAGTTTACAAAATGGCCAACTCTCAGGAAGGGATGTAAGATTGAAAAATTTTTAAATACTTTTCTTCTTTCAATGAATGAGGATCACCACAGAATTGATGTGGAAGTGACTGTATCCCTTGCAGTCCTCTGCATGACAAATGTGAGAAGCTGCAATAATGCTGGGTTTAGACTTTGGATTTTGTTATCTGCTGAAGACTGCACAGCAGTGAGCAATAACTGGCATCAGAGTGTTTTGATCTGAGAACTGAGATGTTTCATTGGAGAAAGGGACAAGATTCCTTGAAATTAATGCCAGAAGAAACCACTGAATCATACAGTCTAACATATACTGTAAGAAGCCATCAAAACCCCGTATTGACCTCAGTGAATTGTGTCTGATTCAAGCTGTCTAGAAATATATTTCTGAGAACATCTAGAGCTAGAGAATTCATTGCTTCTTTTAGTAGTCTATTCCCAATGACTGTTCACCTTCAGTTTTAAAAATAAACACACCAGTTTGAACTTTTCTGCCTTCAGTTATACTACTTTTAAAAGCTAGTATAAAGGCATTATTCAGCACCCTGTATCTAATTCTCATGATTGTATCCATACACCCTAATCATATCACCTGTCAGTCTTTTTAAAGCCAAACAGTCTCTGTCATACAGAAGTCTTCCCAGCCCTTCTATGGATCTTTACTTCATTCTCTCCATTTTTTCAACACTCCTAAAAAACGTAGTTGCCAAAACCGTACATAGTATTCCAATACTAGTCTCATCAATGTGTTATAACTTCTTTGTTCCTACTTATCATTATTTCCAATGATTGTGTTTTGTTTTTCTGCCACTGCGTATTGAGAATCAGTGTTCAGGAGCCCACTGAACAGTCTGTTGTTTTGTAGATCTGCCTTGAGTTCTTCACCCTATCTATGTACCATGCCTAGATATATCTGTGTATGCGGCAATATGAAGATGCATATAAATTTTTAAATACAAACAGTACAGCCGGCTGCTCCACATATTGCATGTTAGTTTTGCATGAAAGACTCCATCTTTCTGAAATCAAACTTTTGATGTTCTACTGATAGACCTATTACATTGATGCTATAGTAACATCTAACATCCAAACCACAGGCACAGCAGAACAGTGTTCTGGCTCTTCTTCCCAAAACCACTCCCACTGAAACCTGCAATTTTCAAATTAGAATCGTAGTGTATTTTAGATTGGGAGGGACTTCTTTATGTCATCTGGTTCAGTTCCAGCTCTGAGCAGGGCCAACTTCTATGTTAGATCAGGTTGCTCTGGGCCTTACCTAGTTCTGTACAAGTTCTTATCCAAGTTCCATGCAAGTTGCCAAGCTACAGTCCTAAGGGATCAGTATTATTACCCCATATATATTATCCATCACTGTAACGCAGCATTATTTATTTCCAGAATTGAAAGGAAAATGTTGGATAGTACCAAAACTGAGTCTCTCATAAGACACACTAGAAACATCTCAGTGTAAGGAATCTTTAAATGTATTCTTTATTGAAGGCTTAACCTGAAGAACGTGTATCCTATTGTTAACATATAGCACTGATAAACAGAATGCTGTTTGGTATGGTGTTATAGCCCTCAGAGAAATCATATCTATGAAGTTACCTCAATCATTCAAACTTTGTGTCAAGAACGAATAAGCTCAAATATATTTAAGACGTGTACTTAAAAAACCAACAGATGTTAATTTAAATTTTTTCCCTGTTGATCAATTCAATCCTGTGTTGAATTTTGCTATACTTTTCCAGACTAAAAGTTCACACAGGTCATTATGCTTTGAATACTGGCACAACAGTAATACTGCTTCTGTTCTCTGGAATTCATTCAGCTTGACAAAACATATTAAATTGAACATCTGACTAAGAGAGATGCTTAGCAGACTCTCCTTGGAGTCTCAGCCACAAGCTAATTGAGCACTGAAAAAAAAATAGTATCCTTTATAAATGTTGTATGACATTCTCCATGGCCACAGCAAAGAGGCAAAATCAAATGTTCTATTTTTACAAGACACAAGACTTCCAAATATGAAATATGTAGTTTTCAACTGTGTTTTCTCCACTCCTGTGCAGACCTGTTAAGTTTGTCCAGTAGTTTCTATTTTGCAGCATCTTGCAGCTGGGCTGTGTTCTCACAAGTTTCCAATGCCATTTTGTAGTTTTTCTCCCACTCTATAGCACTGCATGCCAGATGTGTCAACTACGTAGCTGTTGCTGGCAGGCAAAGTCACAGAACAGGATGGAGGCTGGCATGATTTGCCGCATCAGGTGAGCAGTCAAATGATTGCTGTTAAAAAGCACATTCCTGAAGTGCAGGCTAGCACTGAGCCTCTCTGGCTAGCTTCACGCTTGTTGCATAGAATCTTATTAGAATTTGAGTCTGTATTTGCTGCGTAGATAAAATAGTGTTGGTGAGGACTCTTCCGCAGCTCCTTCTAGGATCTTGATCATCCAGTGCTCTCTCTCCCATGGAAGTTGCATATCGAGGCAGCCAATGGCGGTCACTGCCATGCAAGCCTCATAATCTTGTCCAGTCTGAGAAAATAGGGAGTGTTTAAAAAGAGTTAAATTGTGTTAGCTAAAGAAACAGTATAGACAAATTTACTGCCCTTTACATTGCTTAGCTGTCTGTGTCTGACCATTGAGTTAAAGGCCAAGGTCCAAAAAGTTGATGAGATTAAAGTAATAAATGTCTTCATGGATTAGCCCTCAGCTACTTAAGAACCAGATATTTTATGTTTCTCTGCACTTTTCAAACAGTGCCCATTGTCTTGATACAACTCAATTTTTGTTTCTCATATAAAGCCAGAGATTACATCATTTCTGGCTCTTGCCATCTATTTCTTACTGTACTGCCGTAACACTAATGTTGTAGCCCTAGCTCTAGCATGGCTGGAGCAGTGATCTTTAATCCCAGCAGATTCATGATCCAAAAATACTAAGCAAACAACAGTGCCAACGTTTTATTTTACTGTCCCTCTCACCCTGAAGAAATACACACTTACGGAGAACAAGAAGTACAGGCAATGAGAGGGTATGGTGTGAGCCAAAGATGGAGGCCACTTCTCTAGTCCAGTTCAAGCAGAACTTTCTCCTTTGCCCACTGAAGTAATTTGTTGATCGAACTAGATTTTATCCATCAAGTGTTACGGTTTACTGCTTAGTTTAATATCCATCTCCATTTCTTGGCCTCTGGAAACCAAGGGGAGGCTAAAATTATATTACAGTTTAAAAGAAGAGAGTAAGTGAGGGTTGAGGAAAGATGAAGAAGAATTATAGGCCACTAAATTTAACTTCAATACCTGACAAATAACTAGAACAATTAGTAAAGCAAGAGCAATCAGTATGTAAACAGCTTGAAGAAAATGCAGTGATAAATCAGTAACACATTTGTAAAAAGCACAAATCAAGTGAAACCAAACTAATTGGTTTCTTTGGTGGAATAATGAATGCGTAAAGGAAAAGTGGTAGACACAGAATTTCTTAATATTATTAAGACACTGATACTGGTTGCACATGGCATTCTCAGAAAGAAGCTAAACAAAGTTGGATTAGATGGAACCAGCATAAAATGAATACACAGGTAAATAAATCAAACACTGAGAAACTTTATGAACAGTTTGGAGCTGGAAGCTGGGAGGAGGTCAAAACCACTTTAGATGATCAAACATCTTATGTAGCTCAATTTAGACGTGAAGGGATTTTGTTTGCTTTTTTTTTTTTTAAAGACAAAAAAACCCCATAAAACAGCATCTAGTGTAAGAAACACCTAAATAAAGAAACTGAGCAGACCAGCAAAAATGACAGCCATTTTGGTTCTATGCCAGCACCAGAATAGCTTACATCAGCATCATTTTTCTGCTACACAGCTGAGTTTCTTTATTTAGACATATTAAATACTCCAAAGCTTATCTAAATAGAGCTTTGATTACTGCAGGATTATCTCAAATTTATTTATTGACGTTGCTTCTGTTGACTGATATTTCTGTCCATTCATCTAAAAATCACACGATTCATGAAATGTTTATGCCTTTTTGTTGTGACTGAGTGAGAAAAGATGTCTAGTGGCATCACATGTCTCTGGAAACTTTTGCTCTGTTTTCTTTATAAAAGCTAATAAAGATTCATATAATTATTCATTTGTTTTTACAACAGTAAATAAGCATGCTATTAAGAGTTATGGCCACCTATACGTTTTGACACCTACAGAACAAAAACTTTTCTTGTCCCAAAAGCTAATGTGACAAGAGACAACAGCTGATAGAGACATGAGAGCCCAAGATATCAATGAGAGGTTTTTTGTAAGCCTTATAGACAGCAGTTGTAGCAAGAACATCAGCTACCTCATCATTGTCAAGATGTTTCATGGCTATTAGAGGAAAGCAACATCTTTAAGAGTCTTAAAGGAGGATTATCAGGTTAGTTTTGCAGATTCTTAGGAGCCAACCTTCCCAAGCAAGAAGGGCAGCACAAACCTGAACAGAAAGTGAGATAATCCAACCTGACAATAAAACACAACAAATATATTTTAGATATTAGAACAAAAACGTAGTGTTGAAAGGAGTTGTAGAAGAAGGTTGAAATACAGAGCACAGAGAATAAGCAGATGCAATTAACAAAGTGTTTTACACAAGAAAAAGCAAATACCATTAATTGTTAAACAGCTGATTTTGTCTGCCCACACAGGCTGCAGTAGTGTTTATTTTAAAGTGTAATGAATAGAACCAGTAAGATATAGGTGGCAAATAAAATGCTAGTTAGTAAAACTTTTGCCACAGTCATTTCTGCACCCTTAATATAGTCCAGAATGCAGTAAAGTTGAAATAAATGCAAAATTGCTTCTGACTTCACCAGGAATGGCTTTGCACTCATAAGCAGTGTGCCTCATGGCTTTGCACTCATAAGCAGTGTGCCTCCTAATTTCAGCAAAGTGACTTGAATAATTAATTTTAAAAAGGGCAAGGATAAACTATCATTAGATAGATAGGGGTTAAAAAATTTGGAGCTTATATTTAAAATAATAGAAAAATACTGCATTGATTTTTTTCAGCGGAAGTATCACATGTAAAGATGCAAACAATAAGGTAAATCTGTTCTCCTCCATAATGAATGTTACCTCAAATGTGTGTACTAGTACAATCACAATATTATTTTAAGATAAATTTAAGAGTTCAAAACATATAATAAAAATGAATGGATTTAGGTTTTTTCCCTTATAACTCAGTTTCTAGGTAGGCATGTTCACTTCACAGAAAAAAATGAAAGCAACGTTTAATAGCCTAGAAATACAAATATATATTAGATTGGAAATACAGCTTGCTGAGAACAAAATAAAGAATACAGGCAACTTACAAAGGGGAAATTTTGTTTATAATGAGTGGACTAGGCAGTAAACAAGAGTGACTGTGGAGTTGCTGTTACTGGAGACCCACATGGCTAGAGTTAACGCTGCAGTGTCAAAACAGAAGACATGAAATATGTTAAACTAGTCTCACCGGGCAGTAAGGACAGTGTAAAGCTTTAACTTCCAATTCAGAGGCTACCACAATTTTTTAATACCCTGCCACTTAGGAAGCCCACATGCACCAGTACCTCTTTCTGAGGAAGTGATGTGCCAGGCACTTTTTACAAAAGTTGTAGGGAAGGGTACACTCTGTCTAATGTCCCAATTTTTACATTCCAGCTGATTGGCAGCCTGTTTGAGACACTGGTGTTTTGAAGCCACAAAAACAGTGAAGGATACAGAGGGTTACCTGGGCTCTGAAGTTTACCATTCTTCCTTGTAAGTTATAATGGATTTAAATGCTTAACTTTTTACTCTAGAACTAAACCCATTTGTTATAGCATACCTGAACAGATTTATTCATAAGTAACAATACTTTCCCTTAAAAGAACCCTAGAGCATCTGATTTAGGGAAGTCTGGTCAGAGCTTATAGTTCAAAATATATTTTAAAGAATGTTTTCTAGAAGATGTAAAAGGGTACTTTTTTCACTTTTTAATTGAGAAGCTGAAGTATAAGCATGTATCTACAAACACACACGGATAAATAGTTCTCTAAGAGTTTTAAAGTGTTTTTCAAGTCTACCCCATAGAACTGCATTTGGGCACATGAACATAAGCAAGAATATAAAACAAGATAACAAATGTTAAGATAATTATACATATGTCCTTTCTGAATGCATCCTGGGGGAAAAAAAAAAAAAAAAAAAGCAACTGCATAAGGTGATGGGGGTTGTGTGATACCCTGAAGTAGAAGAAATTGAAATTACAGCAGTATATGAAATTTCAGGCTCAGATGCTTATTGTTCATAATTACTATTCTCCAAGTGCCAGTCTACAGTGAGAAACAGAAAGGCCAAAACTTGGAAGATTTTTAAGTGAAATATCAGCATAATTTATTTTCAGAGACATACCGCCCACAAATCTCTACGAGCAATTTTTCCATCAAAGAGGTGCAGCTTCTGTACCACTACAAAGAGGCGTAGCGAAGAGTGCCAGACAGTGGTCTACTACACAATGGTCTAAATCAAGAATCAACGACAATATCTGAGTAATCAGACTAGGTGGCAGGAACAGGAAGATTTTAAACAGGCAGAACTGTGTTACCAGATGACATTTAGCCAAGGAAAATAGTACAATATATAGTATCTCAATTTCATTGACTTTAGTCAATCTAATTGCTATTTACAATCTGGAAGAATGCATTTCCAACCTAGACATGATTCAATCCTCTTGTGGGACATATATCCAAGATGTGCAAGACTCCCAAAACATCCATGCTGCACCCAAAAAAACCCCCTAGGAACCTAGCTCTTGCAGATACTGGCTGTAGCAGAGGCAACCTGCAACACCACTGTGGACAGCTATCTGGCCATGGCAGCATCAACGTAAGTGCAGGCTTGCCACCCAAATATTTATGTGATTTTTTAGTAGATTGCTAGCACAATAACACTGCTAACAGCACGTAAACTAGTTAGCTGAAACTGTAACCTCTGTAAATGCACAGAGCTAATCACAACTTTCATTGTAGGATAAATTTACTGCCAGAAGTAAGAGCATCACTCCTGACTTGCTGTTGAGATTCCCTGTTTCCTTAAAGTGGCTTCTTGTTCAGTTACTGGCTTTGCCTAATTTTGCATAGAATGAACAGACTTAATTACATGCAATTTTCAGCTTTGGTCCACAGGGCCTAAGCCTTCTCCAACCATTCATTTAGACTGAAAGAAAGTTCATTTGCTCACTGGGGGTTCATATGCCTTCTTCTGAAGCATCTTGTGCTGATCGTTGCCACACATAATACTCACATAGGTGGATGCACTGAATCCAGTCCAGTATGTCACCCCTTATGTTCCTAGCTCATAAACAGGTTCCAGTGAAAAAGTAACAGTAGTGAAAATCCTAAGAGAAATGGGCAGTTGGGATGACTTTCTCAGTCCGTGACTACAGGCATAGGGAGTCAAAGCTGCATGAATTACAATTAATTTATTCATGACACAGGAAAAAAAGAGTACTGAAGGTGCGTAAAAAGACTTCAGCTTATGAAAACTTAAATTGTCTAATACTAGTACACTAGGATCTAGATATACATCTCAATATAATGTTACCTTGTTTGTATAAATACTAGCAGCGCGCTAACGTAGGTACACTCATCCAAATTTCACTCGGGCCACTAATTGCAATGAAGTAATGGTAAATCAATGGTCTAATTTTACCAGACTTGCCCACTTTTCCCACTAGAAAAAGTCCTTTGTAATCCACTGCAGAATGATGACCATGGCCCTTAATTTTTGTAGTGTAAAGGTATTTCCTCCCACAAGATTTTCACAATCTTGAGAAAGCTAAGTTCACCCCATGCCCATCCCCTTGCTTTCTCCACACCTTACCCCACCAATCTGAGATGCAGTCAGATTTTATCTGACTCTCACTGGACAGGAAACTTAGTGGTCCTATCATTTTGTTTTAACGAAGAGCATAACCATATCTAATCCACTTCATGTTGAATGATCTAATCCTTTGTGATTTTGGAGCTGGGTAAAAGAGCTGTATTAGCAAGATAGATTTCTGGCTTAAAATGCCTGGAGTGCTTGAGCTGACACTCTGTACATCTGCCTTGGTTAGGTAGCATTTGTCAGTGAAAGACCCTCAGCTTTTGTGCCCCAGATAGTCTGGCAAGTCATTGTATTCATATTTTCAGAGTATGCTCCAGTTTTCCTGTGCTCTTTTCTGAATAGGGTATGTACTGCCAGGAGAACAATTCTTTCTTCATAAACAATGCCCATGTTGATGACTGTATTGTTTAAAAAACTCACCTGTTTTATAGTCAAGCAGTATATTATATTAATGTGAAAATAAAATGCTAATTTTAGGGTCTTAAAGATGCACAGATGAAGACCTCCTTCCTCTCCTAAATACAGATGCTATTAAAATCGCTTTTTCAGCAATTAAATAGCATTAGGTAGACTCTCAGTTAAGATAAATTTACCTCAAAAATGTATTCATCACTCTCTTCAAAAGTAAAGCCCCAAAGCAAAACGCACATAGTTGCCAGCAGCTTTAGTTAAAGCTAAAATTAGCCATGCTGATTAAGTGGATTTTGCATAACCTTAACTATTAATCCTTCATATTGGGCTTCTTTTCTTTGAAAAATCTTGAAGTACCAATAACCTAAAGGTTTATAGAGTCGCTTTTTAATACTACTTAGTTAAGATTTAATCCTTTGTATGATAGTTAACATTGGCACCATCTTTTAATAGCCCAAGATTTCTAACATGCACTTGCTGAACAAAACATTTTAAATTCCAGGGAAAGAATGGCAACATGCATAGAGCAGAAGAACTTTGATTTAAAGTATTAAAAAATGTACTTACAAGAGATAAAATGGAACTAATAGTAAATTAATCTTTCAGTTTTTACCCTTTCTTTAAATAGTGTTCTTTTCATGCTTAATTCTCTCCCCTTCCATTTTCTTTAACTCAGGTCCTTATTTTCTAACAGCTAGATTGCCTCCCATCTTACCTGGCTAAGCAAGGCATAAATTACATTTTCCAGTGAGACCAATATGGAATTTGACACCAGGTTTCTTTTTGAAAGCAGCCACTGTTTTATAGATACTTCCTCTGAAAAGGTGAGGTAGTACTGAGTCTTGGATCATTCTGTTGCTGTCAGAGGAAAATTATATTGCTGCCTTTAAAAGTTGAAATTGTTCTTATTCTCAGATCAGGACAAGGAGGAATGAAGTAGGTTGTTCTTCGTGAAATGGTGTATCATTGCAAACTTGGCTCTTGTTTAGGGCTGATCCTGCAAACAGAGGGTGCTCTCCCTGAAGATTTATCTAACACATTTTGCTTCAGATTTGCTTGAGGCTAAGAGTGCAAATATCGTTAGTTACCCAAGCTCAGCCGACACCTGGAAGCTCATTAGTTTATCATAATTCCTTTGTGTGCCCCTGCCCTGCCGCAGCATTTCATAGCATTTGCTCATCTGCCTTTTTTTACAAAAAGTAATCAACCTTCACTTTTTGTAATAATTGGCATTTTCTGATATTTATTTTTTTAGCACCAATAATTCGAAGAGAGTTCGGCTGCCTCAGTCATCCTGCTTCCTTCACTTTAGAAATAATTAACAGAAATCCAAAAAAATTGGTAGCTGGTAATTATAGTTCACATGTCTGTTTTTCCAGTCAAACAATTAAAAAAATCAATTATAAGGCAAATTATTAATTAACTAAGCACTAAACATTTTTACTCTTTTATGTCAGTTAGGCTTTCTTTCTTCTGTGTTCCAGCATTAATTCATTGTTTTAAACATCTTCAGCAGTACTCAGAGCAGATGACAGTTGTGTTTTATTTATATATTTGATCAACACAACCAGCTGAAGAATTTCAGATCATTGGTCATGTCATGTTCTGCTGAGTAATTGGCCAGTAAAACTGGATATTTGGAAACCGATGACTTAGTGGTTCAAGGGTCAGTCCAGTAAGAAACTGAAGCTGGCTGATACCGACTTTCTTTTCCTCTTTGTCTTTTTCTTCAGTAGGTAGTCTTCTGGATGATCCATGACCTCATCTCCAGTCTTCATGATGTTTTTTCCTCTTTATTAATGACAGTTGTTCCATAGATCACCTTACTCTGCTGTCTGTACTGCACTGTAAAATTACTAGCAATGGTATTCCAGATGGAGACCATAGTGACATTTATAGTTTTCTTAATGTTTTCTTTCTGTCCTTTTCAGTTATTTATGACTTTGTCAAACTTTCACCTTCATAGCTGAAATTTCTAAGATATGATCATTGACTAAAGGTCAATTTTATCCTAGGTCACTTATTAAGTTTTTTTTTTAAAAACAACAACAACAAAAAAACCCCCGTTTCATCCAGCTTTGTGATCTTAAGTCATGTAACAGTTTGCTTTTTCTTACATGAAGGGTTGTGGATTTTTTCTTAAAGAGCTTTAAGCAACACTCATATCTGAAGACTTTGAAATTTAGCTCAGAGAACAAACGCTTTATTACCAGTCTATTCCTATTTGCTGGAGTTATACAGATTCTCCAAGCTGTGTTTCTTTTTCAATGGTATGGGCCATGTGTGGAAAGAAATAGAACTTTCAGAAATAAATGAAATTATGAGATTTCCAGTGTTTGGAAACTTGAATTATTTCCTCTCCTCTTGATGAGGTTCCTGTCTCAGAATCAGTGCACATAAACATTTATCTCACTAAATAATGCAGTAGGAAAGTAGCACCTAGGAGAACCTCCACAATGGTCAAAGAATCGTAAAGAGACATAGTGCCTGAAGAAGTGAGCGGGCTGAGTGAACTCATGGGAGGTTACAGGTATCAGATGCTGTGAGTGGAATAATGGCATTACTCCATAGATCTCCCTGAATTAGGCTTAAATGGCCAGGTTTTTGGCTATTTCCAGCTTTCAAAGAAACTTTCCTTCATTTATCGTAGTGATGAATATCTACTCTATGTATACACAAGCATAGTTTGATAAGAGTTTGTATTCAAGTTTTAATGATTGTTAAGAGGATAAATTTTAAATTGTTAGGTGGGCAATGACAGCAATAAACCACAATGGAAAAGCCTAGCAGTTTTTTGATGCTGTCAGAGGAAAAAGCTATTGTTTGCAGATAGATTTGCCACATCTGTTAAAATTCTAGTTCTGTAGTCAAATACTTATCTACCCTCTTAGTAGACTGTGATCACAACTCACTTCAAAAGCAGTCATAATTATGTCTTTTAGAAAATCACCTCTTTCCCTTACAGATTCAGAGGAGAAATTTGAATGATAAAAAGGTAATCTCTAATGTCATTACAGTGTTTGTGTTTGAATTGGTTGTATACTGAACACAAGCCTTTAAGATTTCCTTCTCCACAGGAGCTGAGATTCTGTAGTATTGATTTTAATAGGCAATCATTCAACTTTCAAACTTTTAAAATACAAGTAAATTTAGTACAGGAAACTTGCTGTTGAGAAGTTATGGATGAAAAGATGCATTTCAGCATCCACTCAGCTTTACATACAGGTTACTGCATACAAAATGTTCAGAAGGGCATAGCTGGGATACATGATTTTGAGTTTCAGGTCTTCTTTCTGACATTTTAACATTTGAGTTATAAAGCTCTGTTAATGTCAGTTTTTGAAGGAATGTACGAAGTTTCATATTCTGTTGAGCATTTCTGCAGACATGCTTTCCAGAACAAAGCAGCGCTGTAAACTTGCAGTATGTACGTAAATATAAAAGGCAATTAAAGCTAACAAAAAACCTTCTAGCTTTCCCTTTTTGTAATTGTATATTGTAAAGCAAAACATCTATCTTCATGTTTTCCTAACTGTTCAGAAATGTGCTCAGTGCCAGATAATTCTGCAGTAGATGGGAGAAGGTACAGATAGGTATTGTGCCCTGAAAAAGACATTTGCCTGATGAAAGATCTAAATGTTTTCCTAATCCCGATACTGATCTTTTGTATGGCTTTTGAGAAATCGTTTCTCTTCTCTCTAGGGCCTCTATTCTCCTGTATAGTGTCTTTTCAGGAACAGAGAAAGAAGATCTGTGCATAACAGCACTGGAATCTTTTTGCACTGGAATGCTTAGTGTATTGTGGCAGGAAACAATTGGTATCAGTTGATTTTTTTAAGGATTGTTTGTCTTTTGACAGTGTTATTTCCTACTTAATGCGTTCTCTTTCCATTGTTCCATCTGTGAACTCTTCTCATTTGAAAACTCAGCACACTCAACGGAAAAAAAATAAACAAAAAGAAGTTCAAAAAATTAATATGGCCTTTTTTTTTTTTTTTTTTTTTTTTTTTATATAGGGGAGATAATAAACCAATGACTAGAGAAATTAGTGGCTGTAAAGTATTCCATGCAAATAACCAGATATTGCCAGAAACAAAAGGTATACTAATCACAAGATGTTCTCTTAGGAAAATATTCCCAGCTTGCTTTGTCATGCTGACATTCTCATCGAACTTTCCTAGGAGAACAAAGGTTTTGTTTTGTTTAAACCTTCTCCTTGAATGGCAAAGGTATGCTTAAGGCACTAATCCAGCTGTATAACAATTGCAAGCTTTATAACCAACAGCACATGACAGAGCATGCTGAGAGATACACATCTTGGGTCTGTTCTAGGCATAGATCCAAGACCCTGTGCTGGAACTACAAGAGAAACACAGAACTTGCAGTCTTTAGAAAACCCTTAGAAATCTTATATATAGTGTATGTTAATGAGGAGTTGGCTAATCTTGTTTGGGAGAGGGAGAGTGAAAGAAAAAGTCCCAATCCCTTTTGCAATACCCATTTTACATTCCATTGCCATAGTAGAAGTTCAGCCGTGTTGAAAGAAGACTGAGAAAATAGCTTTTAAAATATCAGTTACATTTATATGAAAAAAGACATTTTGTTGGAGGAAAAAAATTTGGGTACCATTTATGTGTTATATTTTCTTCTCCTTTTATTCAGATTGATTAAATGGTTTATTTTGGTGAAAGCTAAAACCTGATCCAACTTCCAATGACTTTAATGGAAAGCTTGTGTTGATTTTGTTCATAGAGTCTGTGTCCGTATAGAGTCCAAAATGAGAATCATTTTGTATTCTGCTTGTCAGAAGTGTGATAGAATTTGCATTTTTCCACTGCACTCTGAGGAATTCCACATTAATACATTTAAAAGGAAGAAAACAGTGAATATGGAAAGATGGGGTTTAAAAAGCAGAGACTATTATGACCTTTTTTTAATTTTTTTTTTTTTACCATTGAAAACTCACAGATCCATTAGAACCAAAATATTTTGTCAGAATGCAGCATTGTGATACACTTTTTATCAATACAATATCCAGAATGCCAAAAAAAGGAGAGGATTTTATAAGTTCGGTGCAGGAGAGCCAATATGTGCCACTTAGGACACTCATCTGGTTAGTGAGAAATGCACGTTCTAACCTGACTCAAGCAAAGTAAGAACTGGACTCTTTTCTTGCAAATACTTCAGCTAACACCTCTAATAACTATTGCATCTATTCCTTATTGTTTTGGACTATGAGTCTGACTGCCTTTTTCTTTTCGGGCTCAAATTTGTCCTGGTACGGACCGGAGGGGTCTGAAACATGAGATTTTTGCAGGAAGAAAACAAGATAGCTTTAGCATCTCCAGACATTGAAGGAGCAAATCAAAATTGGGACACCAATGACACATGCTTGTCAGCATATCTCTCTTGCTGTGTCTGTTAAGATTCATTAAAATTTGGACCCAGTGTAAGCCTTGGAGGAAATACACTTTACATAAGCTCAGTGGAGAACTTATTGGAGTTTGGTTGTGTAATCCGCCAAAGCTTCAGTGCACTTTGAGAATGTTTCAGCCCCTCTCAACTTCTTTGCATTAACTGGATTGGGCCATTCCTGCAGAGGTTGAGCAGGCTCCATGCTAGAGTTCAGAGGCCAATCAAAGCTTTCCCTGCCATTTTCCTACTGCTGCCAAAGGTTGTTTTAAAAAAACCCAGATGCTAAGATCAGGAATGCAGGCTAGAAGCAGGGTATAAAAATAATTTATAATCAGTAGAGCACACTCTACTGCAGAACCTGGATCTCAACATAAAGTTATTCAGTTGTTGGCAAGGAAACAAATAACTGAAACCAATGACAAGCTGTAGTAATAGTCCACATAAAAGGTAATGGCTTTCTATTGCTACAACTTCTTGCCTTGGCTCAGACTGAGAGGAAAGTGATGCGGGTAGCAGCACCACCAGTGGACAGTTTTTAAGTACACTTAATAAACTGCTATATGTATTCTGCTAAAATAATGGTAATTTACAAAATCTACTTTTCAAAGGCTAGAAAATAAGAGGTTACCTTTGTGTCCCCCATCCCAATCTATGTCATAGATCATTAATCACAAAAACACCCACTGGTTTTCTACAGGCCTCCATGGGAATGTAAGGAACCAGAAACATTTCTGAGAGCTCGGTACGTGTGTTCACTCAGCCTTCACATCCTCACATCTTTAGCTGTTGCCTCCTACTGGATATTGATCACTCAGCAGCCAAAAACTTTAATACAACAATGACTAGGTCTATTCAGCTGCCTAGTTTGAAAGAGGTAGTTAAGAGAGAGAGATACAAAGGCATTGGATACAAAAATAGACTTGCTTACCCATAAACTCCATGTTTTTTTGTTGTGTGCTTATAAAATTCTGTAGTATTTCATCAGAAGAGGAAAATGTGTATGATTTCATCTACACTGTGCAACTGTTCGGTTTTCTCTGTGCCAAGCTAAAACATGAGGAAAGATCTAAAGAGCTTAAATTGAATGATACTGTATTCTTCCATGTGACTTCTTTGTTAAGTAGACAACCTCTGTGATGATAAAAAGGTCAGTGCTGCACCATTATACCTGCCGTATCCTTTAATCTTTTTTGTATTTATGTGTTTAAATCAAGCAAGAGAGAGCTATGTTAAACAGTTGTATTGATTTTTTTCTTTTGATTCTATTAGTTTAGCTTCAGGGTCAGGTACATGTTTTGTGATATTCCCAGAATAACATAATCCTGAGACATCACTGCACACCTGTAATACTGTTCAGAAGAGCAAAAAAATATATGTAAAGCACAACTTGTTTGAAAACAACCTGTATTTACTGAATTCCAAATAGGTATTTGGTTTACTTTGTGAAATTAAAGTACTGCTATGCTACTTATCTCCCTTTTCAGGTGCAAGCAGTAGTGTTCACGAATATTTTGCAGGATAAAAATGAGGAGTACAATGGATAGTATTTCTTGCAAAAGGAAACAATATTTACAGCATAATGGCATAGCACAAATCTTTTGAAAAGTAATATCAGCTACTGTCTCTCATAGTGTGCTGCTGCTTAATAGTAGATAGTTCCATACTGCTGATATAGGGAAGTGCATTTTATGTATATGCACTAATATAATGGGATTTCTTAATCCTGACTGGTGGAAGAAGCTTTTCAAGCATATTTGCTAAAGTCATAGTCAATGTCATTAGTCATAGTCAGTGACATTAGAAACAGCATTTCTGTAAGAAAATAAAATGAAAGATACAGTTTTGCTGCTATAAAAACCCATCTCACTATTTCTAGCTAATTCCGAAAACAAAATGTGGGACTTTACAAGACTTAATACATATCATAAATGTTGAAATAATTTGGTTTAGTCAATATATCCCCGTATAAAATTGGTCTGAGCAGAATCCTTTCCTAGTTTGTTCTATGTATGTGTTAAATTAAACAATAAAAACCCTTGAAAATAATAAAAAAAAAACCCAGTAAAAAGTGTTAAGAATATTTCTAGGTTATTAGTGTTTTGGTGAGAAAACCTGCATAGAATTGAAAAAAAAAAAAAAAAGATCTTCTATGATCATTCAGTTTTAAACCCAGGTTTATCTGAGAGTTTTGATTTTTGCTTTTTTGTGGTTTTATGCATCTTGCTTGAATCTTTTTCCATAGTATCAGCATCTGAAATGTGTCTCCTCTGAGTATGTTCTCTGGTGCCTCATATTATAGTTGCACCTACTTTTCAGGCTTTCCATCAGTTGCAACACCAATATCAGTCTACCCGTTCATACAGCCATGTATTCTCACAAATCTTAGTTTTCTGTCAAATTTGGTTGGCACTGACTAGTGATTTCCACTGATATCAGTGGAGGGTTGACAGACCGTAAGGACAAAGCTTCATCATCCATGTAAGCATTCAAACTTCTCAGGAACGTTTTTACCCGCTGCGTGATGTGACAGGAGGACACTCGTCTGTCTCCTGGGAATGCAGTGGCAGCAGGGGCTGCGGGTGGATGTGTGCATGGGGTGGGGGCTACAGTCTCCACAAGCTCTGCCCTGCTTTGGCGTCTTCTTGTTGATGGCAAGTGGGATCAGAAGCAGGCAAAAAAAAAAAAAAAATCAGTGCTGTGCTGGGAAATATGTAAGTTGTGAGTGTTAGAGTGGGGGAGTAATACAAACATCATGTATATAATCTCCCAGGAATAAAACCCAAGTGATATGACAGGTTTCTAAGGGTAAATACGATTTAGCTGTTAACAAGGGAGGAGTTTCAGAAGCATCAAAACAAACAGATACTGGGCCCACATTTTCAACAGTCAAATTTGACCTCTATATTTGTATTCATATGGACACTTAAATGATGTTCCAGAGTGAGGTAACCCTTGGATAAGGTGCTGGGATATCGAAGCGTACATACTGTAAAAAAATGGAGCATACTGTTTTTAAAGCAGAACTTGGTATGTGCAACAGAGATCATATATGCATGATTTTGAAAATTCAGCTGTGTTGTGAAATGGCCTACAGACTCATGATATAAATAGGGAAAATATACTGCTTTCACACATGCGTAAGACTTCTTTGCCTTCTATTTTAAAAATGTTAACAAGCTTAGTTTAAAATCATTCAGATGTGTCATTCTAACCAGTTGCAGCCAATCTGATTAGGTACAGCAGATATTCTCCTGGCAAAATCATATCAAGCAAGTTTGCCAGTAGGTGGTTTCTACAAATGTCTTGAAATTCTCAGTTTCTGGAAAACATAGGCAGCTCTCCCTGAAACATCAGTGAAGGGGCACTGTCTTGGGAAACAAATTGCATTCACAAGGGACCAGGTAGTCTGTCTATGCTCTGGTATTCTTATGTTGGTTTTCATATATCTATCCTCCTTTTTTATCCTGACATTTTTGCATGATGGTTCATTGTTTTTAAGCTTGTTCTCTTAGAAGGTGAACAATCCAGAAGCGTGGAATGACAGTACATGCTGAGATATAAATGAATAGAGCATGGTTTTACATGAAAGGGCTTTTGCCGGGTTTTCTACTGAAGTGTGCAAATTTAAAGCTGTGGATCAACGCCCTGCCTTCTGCACACTCAGTGTTGGGTCACAATGTAGTGACAGTGACAAACTCCTGAGCAGCCAAGCCCACTTAAAAATACTGTGTGGAGGCACTCAGCAATAAAGGATGATGCCTTCAACAGCCAAGAGCTACCAAGGACTTTTGAAGACTGATGACCAATATGGAATATCACTTTACATACATACTATACATCCTAATGCTGTGCTGCACAGAATTGCCGAAACTGTGTCTGGTACAGGGAGTGATGTAACATTAGTTTGGCGCTCTGCTATAGCTTGTGTACAGTTATTCCCAGCAAGATTAATTTGTGTGAGCTCCTCAACTGGAATTAACTTGCTCACAACTGGCTTTAGCTCTCCAAGATATTGTGCACATATATCTGGTATTGGAAGGCTCATAGCAGCTGGCATTGCATCGGCAGTTTCCTCAGCAATATCAAAAAATTCAAGCTGCATGATGCAATTACCAGAAGCAGTGGGAGAATATTTTATTTCTTCAGTCTCATGCTCTTTTATGGTCTTTTAGCCAGTGGCTCACTGTTATGTCATTCACTTCATGAAGGACAACACTCTGTTAAATGGATGGCTTACTTTTAAGTTTTCTTCCAGGAAAAAATTCCATAGCTGCAAAATCTCTAACCATCTGACTGATAGTCTGTTTTCCAGTGCCCAGACTAAATGCAGAAGAGAGCTGATGGTTGTAGAGCTGCTCTAACGCGAGTCACTACTTCTTTGCTTATTCTTTAAAGTTTTGCCCAAATTTCACTGTTTTTTTCTGCTGCTCAGTTGCGGAATCTTGCCTAGTTTTCCTGATGTTCTTAATTTTAAATCTCTTCCAGCATTACAGCTCTTCAGATTTTTACCTGTTACCATCTGTTGATTCTTGTACCCAAATAGTATTCTTCTGTTTTCTAAACTGAATCTTATTGCAATATTCTGCCTGTGTTTCTAATCTTCCCGTGACCCCTTGTATTATTTCTCCATTTTCAGCAGTGTGCTCAGCTCCTCCTAGTTTAATAGATCTGCAGATTTCATTAATGTACCATTTACTCCCTCTTCTAGCTCATTATTGAAGCTATTAAATGAGATCAGAAGTAATACTAATCTTTGTGTACTGCACTAAATGCCTCCCTTCAAAGTTATTGTTTATCATTACCCTTCATTGTTTGTCATCACCCTTCATTTCAGTCAACATGATAGTTCATTTCCAATTTGATTTAAGTTTGGGAACAGAATTTTGACACATTGGAGATGGGAGAAGAAAGGCTAATCAACAATCCAGCAGAGGCTTCTAATTAAGGCTCAATTTAGAGGATCAAAGTTAGGAGTCCTCTGCTGCAGCCACAGTGTAAGGTGGAAACTGTCTCCATAACTTAATTGAGAACACCTTAAGCTCAGTGCTAAAATATCCTAAAGAAAACAGTATACTGCTAAAATTCAGGCACGTGACAGTATAGCTTCTGCTCTCTATTCATTAATTTTGTATTACTATTAAAAAATTAAGTTTGTCTGGCAGACTTCAAAGTGTTTTAGTAAATTTGTTTTCTCAATAGCTGTTTCATTATGTTGCCAGAGACGGAAGCTAAATTTATGAGCAGCAATTTCAAAGACAACTCACGGAATATGTGAACTTCTATCTTTGGCTGTTTCAGAGATGTACAGTCTTGCTTCCAAAGCAGCTATATCCTTCTTCTGTTCCTGCACAGTGTAAAATTTCAGGAAAGAGATTTTAAATTTCACAACCGCTTCAAAGTTAAATTTCTAAATTCTGTAGTTAATACTACTAAACATATTTATAATACGTCATTGCGAAACTGATTCAGTCAGGAAAAGCTAATTTTGACAAGACACAATTCCTCTGGTAATAATTAAACCCACATGACTTAAGGGTCCAACACCAAAGGCTGTTCATCCTTCACCTTAATATACCTAGCATTTTATAAAGTTAGGTTGCCAACCCTTAGCATCAGGACCAATTACTCTTGGTCTTTATTGACTTGCCAGAAATATCTTTATCCAAATACATTTGGATATCCAAGAACTGCTCGAGTTTTCCTAGGAATACTTGGCTTGAGCTCATTTAATTATGTATAGTCTGTGTCAGTGCAAATATGAAAACCCTAAACTTCATCTGGAAAAAAATTGCTTCCAGGTAGAACTGAGATCTCTTATGTTTTTTACTTATATGTGTTGAACAAAACAGTGGGACAGTGAAATACTGAAATTCAGGTTGGGGTCAGGTTATTTGCTAGATGTAGGGAAAATTACCAGAGTAAGAAGGCGGGTGCATCCTAAGGGCCATGACACGCAGTGGGTGTAACAGAAATATAATTGCAAGTCCCACTACTGCAACAAGGAGCGGGTTCATGAGTCCAGAAATACAACCAGAGGTGGGGTCACAAATCTAGAAATTAAGTTGCCAGAAGAGTTTGAGATTAGCTGCTATAAACTCAGCTTCTCTGAATTTTGAAGATCTGCATCTTTCAGTATCTGCCTACTTATCTGACATAGCCTGCTATCTCATTACTGTGAATCTGCCTTAACCTCTCAGGCAAATTTTGTTCACTCTTCCCCAGACTACTTATGGAATATTTTCCTCCCACTCAATCTCTCCTAAAACCCATCTCTGTCTCTGTTGATTCCTGCTAGGGAATCAGCAGTGACAATTTTTAGCCTTGTTTTTATGGTTAAGCATTTTTATAAAACTTTTTATTGGGTTTTTATTGCTACTATCTCCTGTCTGCCCCTCTCCCCCTATTATTGAGTTACATATTTATTATACCTCTTGTGAAATTGAATTGTATGATTTTCTGGGAAAAGATTTAATGTCACTTACATTTTCAAAGGTACCTACCAATAACATTTAATGATGTAAAAAATATGCATTATTACTCTAGTTCATTAATATCTATTAATCATGATTTAAGGTGTCCCTGATGAGTTTTATTGTTAACTGTCCAACGCTTATCTTCTTGCAAATGAAAGCCTGAGGAGGCTGCTTCCACCAGAGAACATTAACTAGTTCATTGCATCAATTTTTGATCGTCTGTATAAAACACGTAAAGGATATGTATGTTTGCCTAGACCATGTGTCAGCATGTGTTTTGGGAACAAGTTGGTATGTTGTGCCTCATTTCCTCCTTTGTTCCTTTGTATTCAAGGAGCTTTTACCTTTCCTTTGAAAGACACTTGAAGAAATGCATGCCTGCTGTGAAAGCCTGATTTATTTTGCATTGCATCTGCACTGTCTGGTTCTGCAATGTGCACTTTGGAATTGAATCGGCTTCTCTGCATCTCTACAAAGGATTTTTTTTTCCTAAGAATTTGACTATTTCATTGTCTTTCATTAACTGTATTAGTGGCTTTTTCTGTATATATTAAAGTTGGTCTTATTTTTATTATCAAAGAAAATATCGCGTATGTGTATAATGCTTTGCAGGAGTAGGTCCTCACCTAGAAAGGTTTCAAAATCAAAAAAGTGCAAGAAAAGTAAACAAGAAGAAAAAAATAGTAGTGATCATATGTTATTGCCTAGCAGTCCAATGAGTGCAGTTACTGACCTTGGCAAAAGCAGTGTGAATATAATGTTATAATAAATGGGGAAAAAACCTCCTGTAAGTCCAAAACAAAAAATTGCAGTAGTGCCATCTAGTGTGCCAGGTATTGCAGTTTTCTGGGAAGGGACAGTAAACTCCTTTCAGCCCATCCCACTTGTTACAGTCATACCCTGACTCGTCCTCCTGCTGCTGCTGCTCCCTTCTCAGCCTGCTGACAGGCGAGCAGTAACAGCATTGA
Source organism: Pelecanus crispus (assembly GCF_030463565.1). Taxonomy (NCBI): domain Eukaryota; kingdom Metazoa; phylum Chordata; class Aves; order Pelecaniformes; family Pelecanidae; genus Pelecanus; species Pelecanus crispus. The sequence goes on along the minus strand of NC_134646.1, from coordinate 67,672,526 downwards.
CAGAAGGTAGAGGAAGAGACCTGAGGGCTGTTTTGCAGATGCTGATTCTGGCACACATGCCATAAGGTTGTCATTACTGCTCTAGAAAAAATGAGCATCCGTGGGATTTTAAAGAAGGAGAAAGATAGCTGCTCTGTCTGTACTCCCATACAAATCTTCCTCTTCTACTCATTGGTTTCCACTGCTAAACATGTAATGGTTAAAACATCCTTTCTCACCTACTGCAGACCAGTTGTTTTGGTGTTGGGAGAGGAAAAATTTAAATTTGATGCCAGAAAAGAAGAGGTGCTGCTGGTTTTTGAAGCTTACTGGAAAATGACATTTTGCTTGGTGACTAAAGCATTTGTGTTGAGTAGAGGGTCCACAAAGTCCTTTGGTTGGGAGGTGGGAGGTGAGAAGGAAGTGAAGGGGAACAGGGATCTGTTCTGTGTACTAATGCTTTGTACTAGGTGGAGCCCTTTTACCGTGACCACCCTAGGCTTTTCCACTGCTGCCTTTTCCACTTTCACTGTTAGCTGACTGAACCTCTCGCTTTAATCCTGAGATATGCAAAGTGCATGGCTTGCTCTTCAGTGTGTAAAGCTGCATAGGGTTTATTTTTGTCTTCAGTATAGAATCTGCTTGTAACAAGTGGAAGAGTGATCGAGCCAGCAACCTATGTCTGCAAATGAAGCCTGCATCTCCATAGCATCGCATAATGCTGTGTATTCGCCTGTCCTCTGCAGCCGGTGCCAGAGGATATTGCTTTTCCAGTTGGATTTGCTTGGGGTGCAGCTACAGTGGCATATCAAATTGAAGGTGTCAATTTTTAGCTGCCAAAGTGTTAAGGAAGTTTTAAGTGAACGAAAAGTGTGGATCCAGGAAAGAGAGTGTTTGATCTTTGCCACATTACATAGATGCTACATCTAATGCAAATCCGTGTAGCACTTCTGTTTAAACACTTCTGGCCCAAGCAGAAAGAATAGGGTAAAAGATGTTTCAAATTGCAGAAATATGGCTAGGTAATGGAAATAGAGGAGGAACCTTTCACTAGCTATTGGGGGCGGGGGGAAGCAGCAAT